>NC_060222.1:11026604-11209383 GCF_907164935.1 Osmia bicornis bicornis | reverse complement strand
CACTTTCCAAATCAGAATCAAAATCAGAATCAGAATTGTAATTAAGAAAGGGTAATTAATGTACAAAAGATTGCATAAAGTACCGTAAGTATTCAAAATACACAGATTCACAACTGTCACAGCAGCACTGGAATTGAATTAAACATAGTATGCAAAACATAGTATGAATAATATTTTTCACGTCCTGTGACGAATTCTTTAAACCGCTATTTCGCCACCCAAATTCTTTAAACTTATATTTCGCTATACAGATTCTTTAAACTTATATTTCGCGATACAAATTCTTTGAACTTCTATTGCACCATCCAAATTCATCGCTCCGCAAAAATTCTGAGTGAACAACTCAGCCGGGTCGTCGTACGGCGAGAACGCTGACGATCCGGACGAGGTGGTCCACCCGAATTGCCAAATCAAAAGTCGACCTCATTAATCAATATATAATAACGCGACCAAGCCGCCCGCGTTCAGAACAATTATAATACAGAAACAGTATCAGACAAACTATACTACAGAACAGTTCAGACAAATTATACTACAGAACAGTGCAGACAAATTATACTACAGAACAGTGCAGACAAATTATACTACAGAAGAGTGCAGACCAATTATAATACAGAAACAGTATCAGACAAATTATAATACAGAAACAGTCCAGATCAATTATAGTGCAGACTCAAAAGTCATCGTGACCTGATCACTTCCGTGAAACTCGTTCAGAATCGGCCAGTCCGTTAACGCGAATCCGGATTTAATTCTAACACGCGTACAGAAATCCGCAAAATACGACTCTGCTACGGGACCCAGAGACCCGACAGAGCAACTCGTCATTTGTAAAACACGCGCAAGTTAAGAACTGTACGTAAAACCAATAAACATTTGTTGTGCTCGAAAGTGTGTGAACTTCAATTAAACGTCTACCCTACTGTCTCCAATCACCAGGACGACTTATTTCTACAGGTACCCTCGCCCAGCGAAAGGTAAGTAAGAACCTCTACCTAGCTAACAACTTAGATCCAAATCATACAATAAAGTACGCGGAGAACTCAGTGAGAGGGAGAACTTCGCGACATTACATATTATAGGAACATGGAACGTAAAACGTAACACTCAATTGAAGATGAAGTCACTGAAACATGTCAAGTGACCAAGAATAAAAATAAGAAAAGAATAAGGATAGTGAATAGTGAACGGCGAAAAATAAACCAATAAACCAATAAACCGATGTCGTTAGACGTCATTCATATCTAAATTGCTAAAGGATATATGATACATCTTTGTTTGAGAATCCGCTCAGCCATGATGGCGCTCACGGTCGATCGATTTATCGATCGGGAGTTGCCCATCTAGGTAACGCGTGAGCAGGGGTCTTCTCGCCGGCTCGCGCGCAACGCCGCCATTATTGATCATCGATCACCGCAAGCAACAAGTGCACATCAGGATTGTTCAGTAGTTTTTCAAAGTGCAGATCACATACCAGATCAAGATCACTGAAACGTTCACTGTCAACTCAGGATCCATCGCAATTGTGCAAGCGACCAGGATCACCAGGTAATGTTCATCTACAAATAATTCATTCAAGCGTGAGCCGCCAACCACGTGTCGATCAAGCACGAGATCACGGGCACCATCACAGCCGCGGGCCGAATTAATATAATTAACGGCGCTGAGAAGCTCGCCTTTCAAAATTGTAAAAGCATTGCTCAATCACCACCGACCAGGTGACAGATCGAAATAATAATCCACGCATAATTTTATGTCAAATCATTGCATCGCTCATTACAACAAAATCAACTCCCTTTTCTTGTGTGTATCAAAACAACGACGAATCATTGTATTGCCCAATCATTCAACCGATTCATGTCAAAATCACGTTAGCTTGTTCAAAGTTTGATCATTTTACTTCTTGACTTGAATAAATCAATTTGTGAATCCGAACCAGCAAGTGTAAAATTCTTTCCCAGCGCAATCCATCCAGGATTTCCATCATTCCTGAACATTTGGTCCTTTGAGCCGGATTGCGCCCTTGCTGGACTCGGTTTTCACAAAATTGCTCATTAATCATTGTTCGTCTCAAGTCTTTGTCTCGTGTTCGTAACGGTTTTCGGTGGTCGGCCATCTTCTCTTCTCTCCTCCATTCAAATTTCACTGACACTTTCGCCACCTCACCAGGTGGCGCTCAGACGACCGACTCACCAGTCGATAAAGAAGACCACTGCTCACCGAACGCTCACCAAGCCTAATCAACCCGCTCACGTCTGATCACCCATGGCTCATCAGTCGCACGCCACACGCGCGAATGCACCCTCCACGCTTCCTGTCGAGCTCCAGCTCAAAGTCCGTACTCAACAAGGACGGCTTCGCTCCATGAAGCGCCTGCTTGCAAAGCTGCAGGAAAATGCTGGCCAGCTCACTAAGGAGGAGCTGGACGACCTCAAGCAGCAAGCCGATGAGGCCCTGAAAGCGTTCAGCAAGGAGCACGCTCACTTCGAGGTGGTTTGGCCCTCCTCAATGACAGATCATCCCTATTTTTCCGAAGAGCTCCATGAGAAAATGCAGGACGCTCACTCCGACGCCAAGTCTCTGATCGCCAAGGAGAGGGCCAGGCTCACGGCTCAACGACCGGATCAACAGCCTGATCAGCCCAGTAAAACGCCAGCTCAATCCAAGTTGCCGGATATTGCACTGCCTAAGTTCAATGGCAGTTACACCGACTAGCCCTCATTTATTGATCTGTTCACCTCAGTCGTGATCAACCGAGAGGACTTGGACGACGTCCAGAAATTTTATTACCTCAATGGATGCCTGCGAGGAGAGCCGCTCAAGATCATCTCGAACCTGTCGCTCACTGGATCATCGCTCAATTCAGCCATCGCCCAGCTCAAGAGCCGTTATGAGAACAAGCGCCGGCTCATCCAAGCTCACTTAGATCAACTGGCGTCGCTACCTGCTGGACCGCCGACCATGGCAGCCGAGCAAGCGAAGAGCCTGAGCCAGCTCATCTCAACAGCTCTGGAAACGAGAAACGCGGTGCTCAATTTGGTGGATGCGGGAACACTGGGCGACTGTATGCTGGTGCATCAGGTTAGCCGCAAGCTGGACCGTACGACCAAGGAGAGGTGGGAGTCGTCGCTCGGGGCGACGACTGAGTTTCCAAGGTTCGACTCGCTGGTGGAATTCGTCACCGCCCGTGTGAGGACCTTGGAGTCGCTAAGCGAGGACCAGGCGAAGGCAGCTCAACCCAGAGCGGCACCAACGCGACAGGCAGTTCAATCCACGCAGCTCCGAAGGCCAGCTCACGCCGCAGTAGCTGCAGCGCCAGCTCGCCAGACAGCTCCTCGAACGGCACCCGAAAGGCTTGAAGGGGAACGACCATCGCCTTTCGAGTGCTGCGACTGTTGCGGAGGGCAACATTATATTGTTGCATGCGCACTCTTTAGGAGCATGACGCCCAAGGTGCGAGCTCAGTGCGTGGAAAATAAGCGCCTGTGCTACAACTGCTTGGGCAGGCACAGCGTCCGCTCGTGCAAATCTGCTCAAAAGTGCAAGCACTGTGGAGATCACCACCATACTATGATCCACGAAGGCGAGCCGAAAACGGCTCCAGCTCAAGCCGGCTCATCCAGATCAGCCTCCTCATCCGCTCACACCACCGAGTAGGAACTCGGTGCAGCCGTCAAATCGTCAGATCACAAAACTCTCCTCGCAACCGCTCAAGCTCTGCTCACCACCTCAACGACAGTTCACCAAATCCGCACCTTAATCGATCCAGGTTCCGAAATCTCGTTCATCTCCGAAGAACTCACCCGTCTGCTCAACCTTCGAAGACACCGATCATCCATCACAATTATTGGTGTTGGTGGAACAAAATCAACTGAAACAAAGGGTGTGGTCACTGTCACACTCCAATCGATGCATTCACAACAGACTGTCTGCATCCAGGCTCACGTGCTCACAGCCGTATCGACAATCCTGCCATCGTTCTCAATGAGAACTCCGGATTGGCCTCACATTAGGAAATTGAGGTTGGCGGACAATGATTTTTTGACACCACGACCAGTCGATTTAATCATTGGAGCGGATTTCTACGGAAGGATCATCAAGCCAAATATCATCAAGGGCTCACCCACAACACCAATTGCTCAACTTTCCATTTTTGGATGGCTCGTCATTGGCCCAGTCGACGAATCACATTCAAATACTCATTATTCACATTTTGCAGTTGCTCAAGACGAGCAGAGCAATCTGCAAGAGCTGCTCACCAAATTCTGGGTTCAAGAGGAGTCACCAATGGACATTCCAAGCACGCTCACTCCGGAGGAAGAAGAATGCGAATCACATTTCTGTGCGACTCACTCTCGTGATCACACAGGAAGGTACATCGTTCGCATTCCACTCAAGGCACCAGCATCGCTCTTAGGCAATTCACACAAGATTGCTCAAAGATGTCTACAAAGCACTTTGCGACGACTCTCCAAGGATTCAACATACAACCAGCTCTACGTCGAGTTCATGAAAGAGTACGAAGAATTAGGACACATGGTAAAGGCTCCAGATCACCAAAGAATTTCATCAAGAGAGGCTGAGAACGTTGGGCCTGATGGGGAGATGACCTTGGCACATGATGCTTCGGCATCAGGAGGGTTGAGGGTCTCTTCTGACGGTTCAACACCTCAGACCTCTGCTCATCTTCAACCATATTATTTGCCTCACCATGGAGTTCTACGTCTCGACAGTTCAACAACGAAGCTCAGAGTTGTATTCACCGGATCAAAAGCTACGACATCAGGCAAATCAGTCAACGATTTAATGCATACTGGTGCTAATTTGCTCTTGAATGTTACAGATGTTCTAATTTGGCTTCGCCATTATCACCACATTTTTGCCACAGACATCACAAAAATGTATCGCCAGGTAGCAGTTCACAAGGATGATTGGGATCTCCAGCGAATCCTTTGGATTGATGAAGACCGCAATGTCATCCCTTACCAGCTCACAACTGTCACGTACGGTACAAAGGCGGCTCCCTTCCTGGCGACACGAGCACTCATGCAACTTGTTCACGATGAGGGTCATCGATTCCCTCTGGCAACGCCTTCGCTCACACATGGCAGATATGTGGACGATATCTTTGGAGGAGCAGACTCAATCTCGGAACTTGTGGAGGTCGCTCAACAGCTGATTGCATTCTGCAACGCGGGCGGATTTCCACTCGCAAAATGGCATGCGACTGACCCAGATCTACTACGGGCTGTTTCGTTATCCACAAAATCGTCAGCTCCCATATCATTTGACGACTGCACTACCAAATTACTCGGTATTCAATGGATGCCTCAAACTGACGCATTCGGCTTCTCATCAACTTTGACTGATCAACCAAGTAAGTGTTCAAAACGCCTCGTATTGTCCGAAGTGGCTCGGATATTTGATCCATTAGGTTTCGTCTCACCGGTAATAGTACGAGCAAAAATGCTATTACAAGAACTCTGGCTACACAAAATCAATTGGGACGACCAATTACCGTCTCAAATTGTATCACGATGGTTCATCATCAGAGAAGATCTCAAAGGTTTGGCCAAACTGACAATTCCAAGATGGTTCAACACATGGAACAATTCAACAGTAGAAATTCATGGATTCTCTGATGCTTCTCAACTTGCCATGGCAGCAGTGATTTACATCACTGTTAGCTCTCCGTCCAACAACTCAATGACGTCACTTGTCTGCTCTAAGACAAAAGTTGCACCACTGAAGAGGCTCACGATACCCAGATTGGAGTTGTCGGCCGCACTCCTACTGGCAAAACTCACAAAATATGTTCAATCAACGCTCAAGGTGAAGATCAATGCAACGCACCTGTGGACGGATTCTCAAGTTTCGCTCATATGGATCAAATCGCAAGCATCACGTTGGAAGGATTATGTTCGGAACAGAGTCATTCAGATCCAAGAACTCACTCCAAATGCGCATTGGAGGCATGTTCCAGGTACTTCTAATCCAGCCGACTGTGCTTCCCGAGGCATTTCGACAGATCAACTTCAACGATTCGAGCTTTGGTGGAAAGGTCCTCCATGGATGGCTCGAAATCAAGATCATTGGCCAGAGCAAAAGGAATTCTCAACTTTAACCAGCGAGCTCGAAGTGAGACCCAATGTCTCACTCTTTGCTTCAGCTCAAAAGCTAAGTTATCATTGGGATCTCATTTACAAATATTCATCTCTTATTAAGCTGTATAGACTGACTGCACTTTGTTTCAGGTTTGCCTCACGGCTTAAGAGAAAGCTCGAAACTCCTCCTGTGATCATCATACCATCCTGCGACATGGAGAAGGCGCAGCTCTTCTGGATTCACGCGACTCAACACTTGTATTTCACCAGCGAAATCAAGACGCTCAACACAGGCTCAACCCTGCCTGCAACTCACCCCTTCAGTCGCCTCACCGCCTTCATCGATTCGCAGGGAACAATACGAGTGGGAGGAAGACTCACAAACACAGCGCTCAGCAGGGATGAAAAACATCCAGCGATCCTCCCACGGGACGCTCACCTGTCGAAGATCATCATTGAAGATGCTCACAAGCGAACATTTCACGGAGGAACGCAGCTCACGCTCGCATACATTCGACAACGGTACTGGATCATCGGTGGCAGAGCTCCTGTAAAATCTCACATTTTGAGATGTGTCGTGTGTGCTCGTCAGAGGGGGATTCGTGCTCGTCAGATGATGGGTCAACTACCTCTCTGTCGAGTCACACCATCACGACCATTCGCTCACACCGGTGTCGATTATGCAGGACCGATCACAATGAAAAATTCAAAGGGAAGAGGCTCGAAAACAATCAAAGGATGGATCTGCGTGTTCGTATGTTTCTCCTCATCAGCTGTTCACCTCGAGGTTGTCAGCGATTACTCAACCGAGGGATTTCTGGCAGCCTACAGAAGATTCTCATCACGAAGAGGGATCGCTCACAAGTTGTACTCTGACTGTGGTACGAATTTCATTGGAGCACAGGCAGAGCTCAAACGCCTGTTCACGTCCAGTTCACAGGAGCACCGACAGGTCGCATCGATTCTGTCAGCTGACAACACTCAATGGATGTTCAACCGACCAGCTGCTCCTCACATGGGAGGAAAATGGGAAGCTGTGGTGAAATCAATCAAGTACCATCTCAGGAGAACAATTGGTGAGCTCTTACTAACATTTGAAGAGTTTTCCACTCTCCTCACACAGATCGAAGCGGTGCTCAACTCAAGACCTCTGGAGCCGCTCAGTGACGATCCCGACGACATCTCTGCGCTCACCCCAGGACACTCCCTCATCGGTTCAGCGCTCAACACGATACCAGAACCATCACTGCTCGACGTCTCACCAGGTAGATTGTCGAAATGGCAACTGATCCAGCAGAGGGTTCAACACTTCTGGTCTCAGTGGTCTCGACACTACCTGCAGAGACTTCAATCAATCTCAAAGTGGCATCATCCATCGAACGACATCAAGACAGGCTCGTTGGTGCTGCTCACGAACGAGCATCTTCCACCGAGCAAGTGGCCACTCGCAAGAGTGACCGAAGTTCACCCCGGCAAGGATGCCCTCACCAGGGTTGCAACCGTGAAGACTGCAACCACGACTCTCGTCAGACCGATCACCAAGCTTGTCATCCTGCCTGTTCACCATCAAGCTGAGCTCACCTCTGCAGAAACATCATCAACGAGTTGCTGATGGCGGGCGGAAATGTTTGAGAATCCGCTCAGCCATGATGGCGCTCACGGTCGATCGATTTATCGATCGGGAGTTGCCCATCTAGGTAACGCGTGAGGAGGGGTCTTCTCGCCGGCTCGCGCGCAACGCCGCCATTATCATTGATCATCGATCAACGTACGCACCACGTGCTCACTAGTTCACGTTTCACAAGTTTGCTCAAGTGCGACTCACCAGTGAAAGAAGATCAAGACCGCTCAAAAACGACCTCAGGAATCAGCAGCTATCGTGCAAAGCCGCAGGATTGCGAAAGGTACCGATCATTTACAATAAATTCATTGAACACGTGAGCCGCCAACCACGTGTCGATCACGCACGAGATCACGGGCACCATCACAGCAGCGGGCCGAATTAATAGAATTAACGGCGCTTACAAGCTCGCTGCTTGCAAATTGTAAGAGCATTGCTCATGTAACACCACGCAGGTGACAGAGAAATTCAATAATCGATGTGTTTCAATCTATGTAAAATCATGCTTCACGACGAATCATTGTAATTGAAACTCATTCAGACGGTTCATTTTCTCACGTGTAAAATTCAAAGCGGATCATCGCAACGATCACACATTTGTATTGTTTGCTCACACTAATTGTCAGATCAGCATGTTCATTTCATTTTAGAATTGACTCAAATAAATCAATTTGTGAAACCCGAACCAGTAAGTGTAAAATTCTTTCCCAGCGCAATCCATCCAGGATTTCCATCATTCCTGAACACATTGTTAATTACTCTGTACATTTGCTTACTCAATTATAATAATATAATGGAATGGAAAGTTAGGAAGTTATATAATAATAATGCAATACAATACAATTTAATACAGAATACTGGTTAAGTATAGCCTAACATAGCTAACTAATATAGCTGAATAACTGGACACAATCCAAGGTCTAAAATAATAATATTATAATATAACATATAATATATTCAATGCCTAATATGGTCACAGATTGAACGCAGGCTGAACGCAATTCAACGTAGATGGAACGTAGCTTGGATGTAATAACATTAATAACATAAATAAAATAATACAATATGATCATGGTATAATACAATCCAATAACAAAACTATAATACAATATTATAACATAATACAATATAACATAATACAGCATATAATATATAATATATAATAGTAAGTAATATAAATGCACCGAATGCATAAAATGCACAAAACGGAGCTAATGATACCACATTAACAAATACACTGCAATTACACTACAATACTATACCTCCGAGCGTAGCACATTAGTACGCGCACTGTCACAGTAATCACATCCGCACGAATAAATACAAAATTTAAATTAGAAAATTCAAAATTCAATAATTTCAATAAATTCAATTTAATTAATTAATTAATTCAGTTCAATTGACACTTATCACTTAACACTTCGTATCACATCACATCATAGATGACCGATGACCATGTCAACGTCAACTAAGATAGGAAACCGGGCGAAGTAAAATAAAGAGCGCGACCATAAACCATAAAGAACATAGATACCTAGTGTTCGAATTCCCTAGTCCATACCATAATGATTATCGACCATCAAATTAACCACCAAATCATCAAATTAATCAACTAATTATACAGAATATATAAACGTTCAAAAGCGAAAAGCGGAAATAAAAGCGAAAATACTTCAACAACTTTCAATAAATCACCGCGATGAAAACCAGAAGTAAGGTACCTACTAAAGATAACGATAGCAAAACGCATCGTAATAAGTAAAGCATGCAATACTGCCCGAAGATAAGCCGTAAAGCTATCCCTAGTCGGTAACCAACCGCAGCACCAGAGATATTACCAACCGCAAATATTCCATCCACCACATAATACTCGGCCGCTCGCTCCGTAACGGTTCCGTAACGGTTATCCACAGACCAATTATCTGCCGCGCAGCAATTACCTACCGCGCGCCAGTTACCCGGTACACACAGTTATCGACTGCGAAACCATCCATCGTGCAACCGCGCAATCCTAGGAATCCATACTTACCATCAAACTTATCATCAAAGATAAGTCTGATATACAGTACTTTCACGAAGGTATAAAGCACACGAACATCAAATCAAGCTTCCAGACAGATCAAGATGGAGGATAAATCAGTTAGCAAAATCAACACTACGGTTATTTATTATATATAAATATGAATCATACGTTTGTAATAGGGTGGAATGAAATAAATATAAATTACATATAAATTACAAATTACAAACAATAAGGAAAAATAAAATGAAATCAAATGAATCAACCCGAAAAAGATCCACAGATAGCGCAGATTGCAGGACACACTGTATTACTACATATCGCGCCGCAGGAAACAGATTATACAAAATAACAGAACAACAGAACAACAGAATCAACGGAATCAGGAATCGCCACAGAACGAAGGGCCGAATAAATAAATAGAATAAAACATTTAACTTAGACAAAATCAACCAGTAAAGTGAAACAACGTCAACAACACATGCTATCAGGAAAGTCCTGTGAGCCCAATAAAAACAACTCTCGGTCAAATAATATCAGTTAGTAAAATAAAATAATAAATCAATGAAACTAGAATAAATCATGGTAACAGGCAACTAGCAGAAATGAAATATGAAGCAGAAATGAATCAATAAATCAAGAAAAATCGAATCAGATCAATCTATAGCTTTAATCAATCAACATCAAAATGAAGGAATGAATGAATAATAAATGAATGAATGTACGTAAACTGAATGCAGGTAAAACAGCTAAGGATATTCACAAATTGGAAACTACAGAAAGTGTGTAACGCGCTACATACGTAACCAACATAACCGACATACATAGCCGACATAATGTAATGTAATGTAATGAAATGTAATATAATGTAAAATAATAAATACAGCAAATGAGTTATATTCCAACTAAATATAACCGTAGGCCTTATTGGCTCAATCCCCCCTACTTTATAAATTATAGATTATACGGTTATAAGTCATAGTGTTCGAAAATGCGTTGATTTCAACCGTCGCCACACGAACCGCGGCAGCACTCTTCAGCGCGACCGGCAGCCACCTTGGGTGCCGGTCAGGCTGACAAATCACCGAGCTTGACGTCACCGGGAAGAAGCCAACGGCTCTTGCTACGACGAAGCCGGTGGTTCGGCCATTACGATTTTGTATCGTTACGGTAAACACGTGCAGTACTGATTCCAAAAATTTCTAGTGCAATTAACGAATTTCCTTTCTAAAGAACTCAGCATCGCAACGCGAATTCTGTCCCGACGGCCAACGCGAACTCGCGGTTAATCTGGTTCGTGCAAATCCACGAAATTAGTAGAATTTCGTGGTCACCACGTGTTGAACCAACACGTGGTTTTAATACAGCGCAATTTCAATCGCAAATTCTCCGCGACGCGGGTGAATCTTCACGATCTACGATCATCATAAATTCGTGCAACGCACAATTTATTGTAAATACTGTACATAGTGTATTTGTACCTGTAAATATACATTGTTTGTTTTGTGCAATCTCAAGTGCATTCATTTTCAATTGCGGTCTCACTGCCGATCCTACATTCCGAACCGGTTCTCAATCGCGAGCTCAAGACCTCCTTACAATCTCGAACACTTTTGAACACATAGATTGCAAATTCTAAATTGGAAATTGTAAATTGTAAGCGATTGCGTCCATACAAATGCAAGAGGAATAAAAATTTACACCGAAAGATGTATAAGGATAAATCAAAGCACGCCTCGAAGGCATCCAAGTTTCCGCCACGCGTGCAAATCCGGCCATAAATAAACAGGATTGTACGCACTCTCGTACAGGGACTTTCCAACAACCAGGCAACTGGGCAGCATGCATCGATTCAGAGAAAAGAAGGGAGATCCATATTGGGGCCTTGCAAGACAACACAATCGGCCAGCGTCGTCGCTCCAAACGACAATAAACAGCCGTTCAAAATGAACGTCTTACCGATTAGTTAGGAAGACGAAACACTGTGGCCCCTTTATTTGAGGTAACTCGGCTCTATTCTAAGCTGTATTCACTATTCCCAGCTGTAAATGCCACTTCGAGCTCAGCTGTGCAGTAGAAGAACAAGAAGTAGAAGAAAAATCTCGGAATATGTGCGTGACTCCCCTTTCCTTAAGGTAACTCTGCACTATTCTAAGCTGTATTCACTACTCCCGGCTGTAAATGCCGCTTCCTGCGCAGCTGTGTAGAAGAAGAACAAGAAGAAGAAGAAATATCTCGGAATATGTGCGTGACGCGCCTTTCCGTCAGGTAAATCTGCAAATATCTACCAACCGGTGCGAGCTATGGCAAAATGTTACATAAAAATCTTCTTGTTCTTCTTCTGCACAGCTGCGCTGGAAGTGGCATTTAGAGCTGGGAATAGTGAATACAGCTTAGAATAGAGCGCAATTACCTCAAAGAAATGGGCCACAGTGTTTCTTCATCCTTATAATGTTGTTGCGGCTTCGGAACATTTAAATATCTCGATATATCCCGAAAACTACGCATTTGATCAAAAAATGTCATAGAACATAAATAGTAGCGGATTTAATTGCCTACAAAAAAGGTCTCTTAACGTTTTGCCATAGCTCGCACTGTTTCCGAGATATTTGCAGATGTACCTCAAGGAAAAGGGCGTCACGCACATATTCCGAGATATTTCTTCTTCTTCTTGTTCTTCTTCTGCACAGCTGCGTTGGAAGTGGCATTTACAGCTCGGAATAGTGAATACAGCTTAGAATAGTGCAGAGTTATCTCAAAGAAAGGGGCAACAGTGTTTCTTCATCCTTATAATGTTGGTGCGGCTTCGGAACTTTTAAAATACTCGATATATCTCGAAAACTGCGCATCTGATCAAAAAATGTCATAGAACATAAAAAGTAGAAAATTTAATTTCCTACAAAAAAGTTCTCTTAACATTTTGCCATAGCTCGCACGGTTTTCGATATATATGCAGATTTACCTCAAGGAAAGGGGCGTCACGCACATATTCCGAGATATTTCTTCTTCTTCTTGTTCTTCTTCTGCACAGCTGCGCTGGAAGTGGCATTTAGAGCTGGGAATAGTGAATACAGCTTAGAATAGTGCGCAATTACCTCAAAGAAATGGGCCACAGTGTTTCTTCATCCTTATAATTTTGGTGCGGCTTCGAAACTTTTAAATATCTCGATATATCTCGAAAATTGCGCATCTGATCAAAAAATGTCACCCAACATGAATAGTAGGAAATATTATTTCCTACAAAAACGGTCTCTTAGCGTTTTGCCATAGCTCGCACCGTTTCCGAGATATTTGCAGATTTACCTCAAGGAAAGGGGAGTCTCGCACATATTCCGAGATTTTTCTTCTACTTCTTGTTCTTCTACTGCACAGCTGAGCTCAAAGTGGCATTTACAGCTGAGAATAGTGAATACAGCTTAGAATAGTGCCGAGTTACCTCAAATAAAGGGGCCACAGTGTTTCGTCTTCCTAACTAATCGGTAAGACGTTCGTTTTGAACGGCTGTTTATTGTCGTTTGGAGCGACGACGCTGGCCGATTGTGTTGTCTTGCAAGGCCCCAATATGGATCTCCCTTCTTTTCTCTGAATCGATGCATGCTGCCCAGTTGCCTGGTTGTTGGAAAGTCCCTGTACGAGAGTGCATACTAGCCTGTTTATTTACTGCCGGATTTGCGCGCGTGGCGGAAACTTGGATGCTTGCGAGGCGTGCTTTGATTTATCCTTATACATCTTTCGGTGTAAATTTTTATTCCTCTTGCATTTGTATGGACGCAATCGCTTACAATTTACAATTTCCAATTTAGAATTTGCAATCTATGTGTTCAAAAGTGTTCGAGATTGTAAGGAGGTCTTGAGCTCGCGATTGAGAACCGGTTCGGAATGTAGGATCGGCAGTGAGACCGCAATTGAAAATGAATGCACTTGAGATTGCACAAAACAAACAATGTATATTTACAGGTACAAATACACTATGTACAGTATTTACAATAAATTGTGCGTTGCACGAATTTATGATGATCGTAGATCGTGAAGATTCACCCGCGTCGCGGAGAATTTGCGATTGAAATTGCGCTGTATTAAAACCACGTGTTGGTTCAACACGTGGTGACCACGAAATTCTACTAATTTCGTGGATTTGCACGAACCAGATTAACCGCGAGTTCGCGTTGGCCGTCGGGACAGAATTCGCGTTGCGATGCTGAGTTCTTTAGAAAGGAAATTCGTTAATTGCACTAGAAATTTTTGGAATCAGTACTGCACGTGTTTACCGTAACGATACAAAACCGTAATGGCCGAACCACCGGCTTCGTCGTAGCAAGAGCCGTTGGCTTCTTCCCGGTGACGTCAAGCTCGGTGATTTGTCAGCCTGACCGGCACCCAAGGTGGCTGCCGGTCGCGCTGAAGAGTGCTGCCGCGGTTCGTGTGGCGACGGTTGAAATCAACGCATTTTCGAACACTATGACTTATAACCGTGTAATCTATAATTTATAAAGTAGGGGGGATTGAGCCAATAAGGCCTACGGTTATATTTAGTTGGAATATAACTCATTTGCTGTATTTATTATTTTACATTATATTACATTTCATTACATTACATTACATTATGTCGGCTCTGTAGTTCTCAATTTGTGAATATCCTTAGCTGTTTTACCTGCATTCAGTTTACGTACATTCATTCATTTATTATTCATTCATTCCTTCATTTTGATGTTGATTGATTAAAGCTATACATTGATCTGATTCGATTTTTCTTGATTTATTGATTCATTTCTGCTTCATATTTCATTTCTGCTAGTTGCCTGTTACCATGATTTATTCTAGTTTCATTGATTTATTATTTTATTTTACTAACTAATATTATTTGACCGAGAGTTGTTTTTATTGGGCTCACAGGACTTTTCTGATCGCATGTGTTGCTGACGTTGTTTGACTTTACTGGTTGATTTTGTCTAAGTTAAATGTTTTATTCTATTTATTTATTCGGCCCTTCGTTCTGTGGCGATTCCTGATTCCGTTGATTCTGTTGTTCTGTTGTTTTGTATAATCTGTTTTCTGCGGCGCATCTGTTTTATTTTTCCTTATGTTTGTAATTTGTAATTTATATGTAATTTATATTTATTTCATTCCACCCTATTACAAACGTATGATTCATATTTATATATAATAAATAACCGTAGTATAGATTTTACTAACTGATTTATCCTCCATCTTGATCTGTCTGGAAGCTTGATTTGATGTTCGTGTGCTTTATACCTTCGTGAAAGTACTATATATCAGACTTATCTTTGATGATAAGTTTGATGGTAAGTATGGATTCCTAGGATTGCGCGGCTGCACGATGCATGGTTTTGCAGTCGATAACTGTGTGTACCGGGTAACTGGCGCGCGGTAATTGCTGCGCGGCAGATATTTGGTCTGTGGATAACCGTTACGGAACCGTTACGGAGCGAGCGGCCGTGTATTCTGTGGTGGATGGAATATTTGCGGTTGGTAATAACTCTGGTGCTGCGGTTGGTTACCGACTAGCACTTTAACGACCGCCCGTCTACGCAGTCAAACGTCGCCAGGGGCCGGCAGTATTTTTGAAGAATTAATTTTAAAGAACTTTATTGAATTCATGAAAAAGTTAACATAAAACAAAAAACAACAACAATTTAACGACAAATTTAATATTTTTCCTTTGTATGATAATTATTAAAGCAATCACCTACATGTAATGGTATTTTACATGTCTTACACATAAAATATGTAGGTTTTCTAATTTTATTTGCATAGCAAACATGGCAATTCGTTTGTACACCCTTTTTTATTGCCGATATTTGAACTAATTGATGTTTTATACCTCCAGTTAATCTTTCCACTGGATTGGAACGAACGACGCGAGATGTAGTAGGATCACCATCATTAGTAGTTTTAATCCACGCAGTTCCTAATTTAATTAAAAAATCGTGGTAATTTAATTTCCGAATGTGCTCCTTGTTCAAATGTCGATATATACAGAACGAGTGAAATATGGCACAATTTAAGAAATACAAAGAAACTTTCTTGGGCCACTTTTTTGTTTTTCTATAAATGGGGTAATAACTCAAGTATTGGTCCGTGCGATCGACCCCTTTCATATACCGGTTGTAGTCAATAATGCATTTTGGCTTCAAGATTGCATCACCATTTTTATCCTTTTTCCCGGTATCACAAATATCTGCATTATAAATAGTTGATATCATTCTAATGTCCCTTTTTTTATTAGTTTTATATAGCTGCAGCAATATTTTACCCTGACGAGCAAATATGGTTTCCATCACTTTTAATTTAGCTTTTTTTAAGAATTCTGGTAAACCCCGATTTATCCTAATTATTCCACATAGCCTAATTTTATATAAAATTAATTTTTTCACCAAATTTACACTATTGTATAAATTGTCCATATATACGTGATGCCACTTATTGAAGTAGTTTTTTAACAAATCCATTACAGTTTTCTCTATTTTTTGTCCCGTACCGGAATATAATTTGAAGCCCAATATGTAACCAGTAATAGAATCACACGCCATTCTGACAAGTAAACCGTATTTAGTTATTTTCCTTGGATTGTATACTTTGAAATTGAGTCGTCGGCGCCACGGTATCATGCCCTCATCGACGGATATATTCTGTCCTGGAGAAAAGTTCTCTTCAAATTTTTTGGAAAAGTAATCGAGAAGATATTGCACTTTGAACAACCTGTCAGCGTTTGAAGGCATTTTTTCATTATCAGAAAAATGTAAATATGTCAGGATTTCCCGAAACCTATTACGGCTCATGGTTTTTGAAAAAATTGGTGATTCAATGATGGGGTTAGTGGACCAATAGTCGCTAATTCTTGCCTTTTTAACTAACCCTTTTAACTAAAAGAAAGTTTTTACTTCAAATATCGTAACATCACGCCACATTCCGCATTTTTTCCCTCTTTTAAATTTCCTGTAATTCTGAGCATGATATTTATTCGTTTCTACCGCGATGAACTCTAGAAGATCATCTCCGAGGAAACAATTTACGACGTTTTCAACCGAATCACAGTGGCTGACGCTGACACGTGGTCCCGTGGAACCTTCGAAAGCTTCATGATCCCGTGGTCTATCAATGTCAGACCAGCCAATTGTATCCTCCTCGTTTTCCTCTTCGTCACTGCTGTTTGGTGTACGAAGTCGACGGAGATTTCTTCTTGGGGGCGGGAAAGGATTCTCCTTTTCTTCTTCTTCCTCACTGCTACTAGGTATACGAAGTACACGGCGATTTTTTCTTGGTGGCGGGAAAGGATCCTCATCGCTTTCTTCATCGTCACTGCTGCTTGATATCCGTACACGGTGATTTCTTCTTAGTTGTGGGAAAGAATCTTCCTCTTCCCCTCTTTCAATATTTTCTCCACCATTACTATCGCTGCCTTCTTTGTCTTCGGCATCACTGGGAACGTCAGAAAAATTATCTGCGTATTCTTCCTCAAACACTTCGTCTTCCATTCTAAACGAGGTTTCGAGGGGTCTCGCGAGGTTTCCGGAAGTTGAAAATTGCGAAAGTTCCGTTTCAATTTGTTTCTCTAAAAGATGCAAAGTTACAAACTTTTCTATTTCTCCAAAATCCAGAATTTCAATTAGAATATCAAATAAATTATCCGCGCATTTGTCTTATATAAGCATTCCTTTTCCTTCGCAGAATGATTGTCGAAATACCTGCACCAAACTTGCCAAAATAAAACTTGTTAATATTGTCGTATTGTACTTATTGTTGTCATATTGTTACTTGTTGTTGCTTCAACAAAACACAAGTGAAACTAGCGCTATTTCAACATTTTGAACTAGAAAACGCGCGCGACACTAGCGCTTATACGGCAGCTTAGCGTACTACACCAACGTCGACCGCCGATATTTGGTCCATAATTTACGTAGTACACCACTGTAGTTTAAAATCAAAAATTAAAAATTGGCAATAATTACCTAAAATCAAAGACGTGGCGATGAAATACGAAGCCAATAGCAATATCCACGCTTGTTTACATTCATAAATTATCACACAAAGAGTGTGGTACTGGCCAACAACCTTCGGCGGTAGCATCACACACATGTTGTGTGAGCGGTCGTTAACGGTTGTTCCGGCTCTCACACACATGTTATGTGAGCGGTCGTTAAAGTGCTAGGGATAGCTTTACGGCTTATCTTCGGGCAGTTTGCATGCTTTACTTATTACGATGCGCTTTGCTATCGTTATCTTTCTTATTGTATTCCCAATCTAGGGCGAACAAATTATAATTTCTTATTGTATTCCTATTTCTAGCCGTACTTATTGTGATACTAGCGATTTTGTTTTATATTATATTTCAATTAATATTCACTTACCTCTTATTCTTGAATACACAAATTTCCATTAGTTCTAGCACATTAGTGTTTGGATTTCACTCCTTAACCGCAAACCACACGAACCTATAATCCCTAACACATTGATTACGAGTCGCCTTCTAAGGGAACCGCTCTCCCTACAAGTCGGTGCAGTGGCGTGCTCATTCTGGGTCGTTACAAACAGAAAAATTCGACCAATAAACTACGAAACAGGTGAAAAAGTTATGCTGTTAAACCCGCCTAGGAGAAACAAATTTGAAAAGGAATACACTGGACCCTATACTATACTTCGAAACATAGAACCAAATAACATAGAATTGGCAATAGGACTCAATAAAAAGCGAATCGTTCACAAAGATAGGTTAAAGAGGGCCTATCTACCAATCAACATCATAGATCAAACATGAAGATCGATGCAAAAATCCATTAGGTTCATGAACACGCGCATGCGCACTGACGAAAATCCAAATGACCGTTGGAAGCAAGTGGAAGCACTCCAAAAAGAACGCTACTGTATACATAGAACGCACAGCAACCACCGTCAAGATCGGAGCAAGCTAAATTGTAAAAAGTAAATCCAGCAAAAAGAATAGAAACCGTAAGAGAAGAAGAAAGAAGGAAAAATAGGAAAAAAGATAGAAAAATACGTGCACCTACTGCAATGGTCGATGCTCTGTCCGTTATAGACTGCACACCTGCATTTCAACATTTTTTTACACCGCGAACAGGAAGATTGTGCTTCCACTGCGCGAGGCAAATCCGCCCAGAAACACGAAGACAGTGGGAACACACCACTTTATCATTAAGGAATACGGAATCGAATAAACACGGTGCATATCCTGTAACTGGGAATATGCAGATTTCCAACCGGTCATCGCATGTAATTCATGCCAAATATCCTTTAGAAGTATGGACCAGGATGATCAGGACGCATTCTTCGAAGGAGCGTTGCTTCCATCTGGGGAACCAGAGATAATTTACCTACAAGAGCTGTTCCGAGAATAAAATATTTAATAAGAATATATATATATAAAAAAAAGGAGAATGTAATATATATAATTAAAATATAATTATATTTCTAAAAAGTGTTATTTATTCATCGAACCTTTAACCACCATTATGGTCTTTCCTAGAAGAGGAAGGACAGAGAAAGAAAGATAAAGAAAAAAAGAAGGCGTAAAGCGCCATCTAAGCGAACGCCATATTTGTTTTCAAAAAATTTTGACTGCAAGTATGGTTCGACGCGCTGGTAAACGTCAACAGCTAAAATGCTTAAGAAAAGCTTTAAAACGACTCAACGAGGTACAAGTATATTTCTTTTTTCTTATTCCATAATTTTACTAATTATTCTGAGTATTCTCCAAAAGGCTCCAACACAACATAAGAAAAAAGAAGATACACCATGGAGGTTAACCCTCATTGACATCCCGGAATCAAATTGGAAGGATTTTAAAAAATTAAACAAAACGGATCCAAGAAGAAGACACGCAAAAATGCTCAGATACTTTGGAAGATTAGCCGCATCCCAAAGGAATGAAGAGGAAAAGTGCCTATGTCATATTTGCTGCCAAAAACGAACAACACAAGAGTCTCTTGAGGACAAGACACCAACACAGGGGGAAGGCTGTAACATCCCGCAAGAAGAGGAATAAATATAAAGAATTTTATTATTAGTATTTATGAAACATTTATTTATTTTTCGTTTTTATACAATCAACTTTTGTAACGGTTCATTTATTTATTTTTGTATCTTTCGTGATTTACTATAATAATAATTATCTTCGTATTTAGTAATTAAAAAGAATCTTGTATTTATTAATATTTATACTTAACAAAAAATTTACTCCAAACTATAGATCGATAATTGTCGCGTCGATAAAACTACCGCGTCGATAAAAGATCGACATAGTGCGCGCGGAATAGATAGAGATAGCAACAGCGCGTAGAAAGAGATAGCAACAGAGCGTAGAATAGAAAGAGATAGCAACTATGCGTAGACAGAGATAGCGATACGCGCGGGGTCACGTACACGCAGGTCAAAGTCCAAACACTTCCGGTATCAAAAGTACATGTAGAAAAAACTAGAAAAAAACTAGAAAAAAACTAGAAAAAAAAGTCAGCAGTTTTCTGGTATAAATACGAGCGTGCCGCGCAGAGCTAGGGCACTTCGATTCTGATCGTAGTCCGACACGGGTCTATGGTAGGATTATTACTTAGAATTCAGTAGCGTAGATTCTTTTGTCGGCAAGGCGGCAAAGGTTCCGCGTCGGACCCGGAACGCTCGACTACCGGTTCGCAGCGGTTCTCATACGTGTCAGGTTCGCAACCAAGCTTAACGAGCGAGCGAAACAGGAAGCTCCTTGGATGCGGCCTACTACATAGTACACTGGCTCTAGAGCGTAAGCAGAAGCTCCTTGGATGCGGCCTATCAGTGACGGCTAAGTTGCCCAGAAATCGTACTGCGGCCAAACAAGCTAGCTCCTACAGTGTCAGAACGGATCCTCGCCAATTTTCCGACAATCGATCAATTTATTTAAATAATATTATTTTATAAATTCAAATTATAGATTTAGAGTTTTGAAAATCGTATCTAGAGCCGCGTTCACTAATTAATTTATTTTCCTTTGTATTTTATTTTAGGACGAATTATTTTGTAACTAATAATCTGATTTTCTTTCATTATATTTCATTTTAAGCACAAACGCGATTGTCAATTTAATCAGTTTATTTTCTTTGTATTTTCTAATCCAGGGCGTACTCACTGTACTCAACTAATATAATTATTTTCTTTTTGTATTTCAAAAACAGGGCGCATACTTTTGTACATTAATTACATTAATTCATTATATTATTTAATTCAATATCTTTTATATTACTTACCTTTTTTTTATTATATTATAAACAAACACATTTTTTTGAATAAATTCACATATTTTTGAGAAAGGAATTAACGTTGGATTTTACTCCTTTACCGCGTGCCACCCGAACCTATAATCCATTCTTCATTATAAAAATACGAGTCGCCTTCGTATAGGGAATCGCTCTCCCTACGCGTCGGTGCAGTAGCGTACTCTTAATAATTCCGGGACGTTACACCTAGGAATAGAAACATCCTCGCGGAGATCTTTCGTCCCACGAAACATTTTTATGGTTTTCTTGCGCTTTTAATAATGTTGTATTTTTGGGTTTAAATAATTATTCCACCATGGGCTTTCTTAATATTAAAATATATGTATTTGTTGCTGGTAGCCAGTAAATTAAATGTTTATAATAATACTTCTCTCTGCTTCTCATTTGTTTCCACTCTCTGCACGCGCGCTTTTCATACCGATCATCCTTTTTTTTTCACTCCTCATACTCTTGTCAGATGACACCACCATTCAACATACACGTACATACAATAATACAGAAGAAGGTAATTATTTAGATTACTGACGGCACCTCCGATTTCGATGATTTTAAATATGCTGTAGAAATCAACATTTTGAACAACTTCTTCCTATACATATAACCGTCGCTCGGCCTTAGTCTTCGAGATATTTTCGAAAAACTGTCGAAACTAACACATCGAATTCTGCCCATCCGTGTGTGTCCGAGACAACGTACGCATTAGTATGGGATCGTCGCTTTTCTACTGTTTCTGCAGGCAACAGCACGGCGACCGACGACCAATATATACCTTGTGTACTTCTGTATTCATGATTTGAACGTTTCGTAACTATGATGGCAGCCAGGATTTTAATATAGCCTAACCTAGCCCAATCAACTCTACCTAATCAGTAAGTTAGATTAGGTTTGGCTCAAGTAATATTCTGGTCGCCTAACGGCAACCAGACACACAAACTGATTGTGAGATTCAAATTAATGACAATTAGTTAAATTTGATTTTTAAGACCACTCGATATATTCGTATATACATATTGGTGTCGGTCGCTGTGCTGCTGCATGCAAAAACATTAGAAAGCGACGATCGCACACTATGTAAAGCGTAAGATGTAACATGAACGCACACGAACAGGCAGAATTCAATATATTAATTTCGACAGTTTTTCCAAAATATCTTGGAAACTAAGGCCGAGCGGCGGTTATATGTATAGGCAAAAGTTGTTTAAAATGTTGATTTCTACAACATATTTAAAAATCATCGAACTCGGAGTTGCCGTCCATAATCTAAATAATTACCGAGAAAAATATTACTGTTTCCAACAAAGAATTATTTTCACGACTCAACAGCACATACAATGGAACATATCGAAATGTAACACGCCTATTTTGATGAAACTTTGGGGAAATATAGGTTTTATAAAAATATTCAACACGTATTTTTTTTTATCTGCCATCGTCCATGTTATGGGGGTGAAAACAGGTTTGCGTTGTTTTCTGTTACTCAGCGCATAAAAGATCTCAATCATCATAAATAGTTCCTTTCTTTCAACGAGCCACTATAGAATTTCCGACCAACGCATAGACGATGAAATACTGTAGGTCGTAGATTTGAAGTTAGTAATACTACTTACGCAATATTTATAGTCTTTATGTCATTAATATAAAAAATATACAAAAATGGCGAAGTTGCCCGTTGGTGCTTTTTTCAAAAGTCGGTACAAACGAACCCCTTGAGGTACAAACGAAAGTGAAGGTGGTACAAACGGGTACAAACGATTAGGAAACAGCACCCGCAAAAAGATTTGAAAAATCTTCAAAAATGGCGAAGTTACCCCTTGCGGGTTTTTTCAAAAGTCGGTACAAACGAACCCCTTGGGGTACAAACGAAACTAAAGGTGGTACAAACGGGTACAAACGTTTCTTTTTCAATTGGCGTTGAAAGAAATAAAAAATGTTACAGTGGGGTGCTAGGCTATTTTCACCCCCTTATATCTTTTCACCCCTTAGGGAACAAACGAAAAGAAAAGTGGTACAAACGGGTACAAATGAAGGAGAATACAATGCAGTTGGAAAAAATTGATTTTTTCAAAGTCGGGTGCCAGGTTCAGGTAGGTCTCCTGGTGTACAGACCATTTAGTTAAGGACAAGAGTCATTTCAAAGAGTTAATAATATTGAACAATCCTATAAAAATAGCAATAGCGAAAGATGAAAATTATATGGAAGCAGTAGGAATAGGTAATATTAAGGTAATGAGTAGAGTAAACGGTAAAGACATTGAATGCACTATCAAAAATGCACTTTACGTTCCAAGTTTGAGAAAAAATTTATTATCCGTTAAAAAACTAAAAGTAGCTGGCGTTAGAATAGTCTTTTATAATGGTAAGGTTAATTTATATAATCATAGTGGTCTAATAGGAGTAGGTTATAGAAATAGTTTATATGAAATATCGTTCAAAGTAATAAGGAATGAATGTCTAAATGTGGAGTCAGAGAACAAAGAGATGAAGCTGTGGCACAACAGGTATGGTCACATTTGTCATTCGAATCTGGAAAAATTAATAAGAAATAGGATGGTAGATGGGATAAGTGAATTTGAGGTTAGTAAGATAGAACAGTGCGAGTCGTGTATAAAAGGAAAGATGACAAGACTGCCATTTGGGAGTAGAACAAAGGCTAAAAGACTATTAGAGATTATACATTCAGACATAGTAGGTCCAATCACTCCAGCATCCCATGATGAGGAAAAATATTTTGTGACTTTTATTGATGATTTTTCAAATTTTATGTATGTTTATATGTGTAAAGAAAATGTACTTCTCTGCCACAACAAACCAAAGAAGAAAAACCAGTGGCGTACTTCTCGAAGAAGTTGGATGAGGTACAAAAGAGGAAGAAGGCCGCATATTTAAGCCGGATATCCACCAGTATCAAACGCCCGTATCGTATCACCGTTCCGAACTCTTTTGAATAGGCAGATGTTGCCTCGTTGCATGCAACGGCATGCTGCGGCGCGGACAACATATCTTCGTTTCTTGATATAAACGGTTAGGCAATAGGACTGGGCCACTACAGGCGAGGAGTTTCGTTTTGCTGCGTGGCGTTCCGAAGGAACGGAGGCAACGGTTCCATCCGAAAAATTTGTCGATTCATTGCTGTTGCATCGAAGGAAAGGTTCATGCGTTGGCACTTGACATAGCGTTTCGTGCCGTCACTTGGGTTTCAATTTATTTGAAATCTTGCGGTATTATTGGATTCATTTCAAAAGCGATGAAATTATTTATGAATTTAATCTAATTTAATTTAGACAAATTTTATCGTCTAAATATATTTAAACAGATCAATTATCTTCGGTGCTACGCTGTACATAAAAGAGCAATGTTAATAATCACCTGTGTGATTATTGAAAAAGGACAATGTTAATTTTCCAGAGATTTTTCCGTTGCCGAGTATCGAAAGTTCTATTGGTCTGTGATACGGAGGCGAAGGAACGGGCCGATCCGAAAATTGTCGGTTTCTTGTCGTTCAAAGGATTGGTTCGGAAACCACTTGAAACGTAAAAACAACATACCCAGGCGAAGGCCCGAAATGCTATGTCAATTGTTATTTTTCATTTTTTTCTTAAAAAACTGTTACCAAGATATTTGTGACGTTTTTCTGATTAAAATGATACCAAACACGATATGGTTTGGATAATTACACTAAAGAAACAGCATGCAGCAAATCGAAATTTCTCGCCTATAGGAGTTTATTTCAAGACACGAAGAACTATTGTCCGAGCCGTAGCACGCCGTGGCATGCAACGAGGCAACGTCTGCCTATTCAAAAGGGTTCGGAACGGTGATACGATACGGGCGTTTGATACTGGTGGATACCCGGCTTTAGAATGCCTGGCGATCAAAGAGGCTGTAAAATACTGGCAATATTGGCTGATAGGTAGAAAATTCACTATTTTTTCGGATCACAAACTGCTAGAAAAGATGAACATCAAAGCGAGAACTGATGAGGAATTAGGAGAGCTGACATACTTCCTATCATAGTACGACTTCGAGATCAAATACTCTCCAGGAAAGTACAACTTGGAAGCGGATTGTTTAAGCAGGAACCCTGCACTGCAACCAAACGAGAATGCGGAGGAAAGATTAAGAGTTGTAAACTTTATAAACCTAGAAAACATCGTAATCGACCAGGAGGAAAATGAAGAAGTACAGAACAAAAAGGATAAATTAATAAAGAAATATGGGGTGTACTACAAGAAAGTAAAAAAAACAGAGAAAATTGTGTTGTCAGAAAACTTCAGCTTGAAGCTTATCAAAGACGTTCATAGACGCTACTGCCATATAGGCATAAACCAAATGCGAAATAAAATAAACCAGCTACACACAGCAAAAAATCTGACGAAGAATATAAAAAAACTCTGCAGAAACTGCGAGATCTGCATAAGAAATAAGTCGAGAGGTCAGAATAAATTCGGTCTGATGTCTTATTTGGGTCCAGCCACAAATCCTTTTGACATAGTCTCCATAGATACGGTAGGAGGTTTTGGGGGATCGAGATCAACGAAAAAATACTTGCATCTGCTGGTCAACCACTTCACAAGATATGCATATATTTTTACGTCAAAAACGCAAAGTGCAAACGACTTCATAAAACTCGTCAAAAATGTATCGGACAACAACAATATTTATACCCAGGTATAAATTCTAAGGAATTTAAAAAATTTTTGCATGATAGAGACATACCAATGATCTTTACAGCTGTGAATTCGCCTTTCTTCAATGGCCTGAATGAAAGACGGAACCAAACACTGGTCAATAAAATCAGATGTAAGATCAACGAAGGAGAAAGAAAAAAATCAGCATGGACGACCATAGCACAAGAATGCACACAGAAGTACAACGAAACTGAACATTCGGTAACCGGATTCGCCCCAAAATATCTATTAGAAGGTACAGATATCAGGATTCTACCAAAAGAACTGAAACAGGAAACAACCAACGATTTAATAACAGACAGGAAAATAGCACTGAGAAACTCAATAAGATCACACAATTATAACAAAAACCGATTCGACAGACACAGGAAAGGACATGATTTCAACATAGGCGACTGGGTATACGTCGAAAATGGAAATAAACTGAATAGAAAGAAACTGGACGAATTAAAAATCGGACCGTATCAAATACTGGACAAAATATCAACATCAATATACAGGATAGATACAGGACACAGAAAACCCGAATCGAATCTATTCCACATAACAAAACTTATTCCGGCCCTTAGCGTAACTAACGAAAAGAAAAAATGAAAAGGAATAATGTTAAACATGATATCGTCCCGTTAGTACCGTCTTCCCGGGGGGGGGGGGGGGGGGGTAAAGAAAATGTACTTCTCTAATTTAAATACTGCCGCGCTGCCGCGAGTGCTGATAGGAGAGATTACAGAACATACGGGAGAAGAACAAAGAGAGAATTAGGCTGCACGTGGCTAACGTACATTTATAAGTGATTAGGAATTAATTGTAACTAATAACACTAAATGTCGTTTCTTTTATTACAGATAGGAACGTTGTAAATAATGTAAAAAGATAGATAACGTAGAAAATGTAAATAGCGAAATATAATCTTTTATAAGGTTTTTGAGGCTTCCGCGGTTCGATTCTGAATAAGACTTAGCTTCCGGGATGGAGCCGCATTGTTTGACGGTTTGTTGCCGACGTTTCGCAAACATTACAGTATGCTTCATCAGGGCGAGATACAACCTGATACTGGTTGCTCCCGTACAGGGTGTCCCTATTTAACCTGAACTGGAGTCGCTGTAGTGTGACGTTCCAATTGAGTGGAGATGACCAATCGGGTGGCTGTTTTTAATTGACTGGCCAGTTCAGGTTAAATAGGGACACCCTGTACGGGAGCAACCAGTATCAGGTTGTATCTCGCCCTGATGAAGCATACTGTAATGTTTGCGAAACGTCGGCAACAAACCGTCAAACAACGCGGCTCCATCCCGGAAGCTAAGTCTTATTTATAATCTTTTATTACAGAGAAACTCAGTGGTGTTTAATTGATTGGTGCCAATTCCCCTAATTAACTAACAACACATTATATATGCTTAGGAATAGAAGTGATATGCTGAGTTGTTTCAAGGAATATGTGCAAATGGTCCAAGCTAAATTTAATTTAAAAATATCAGTGCTACGATGTGATAACGGTAGAGAATATACATCAAATGATCTCAAAGTGTTTTGTAAGGAGAATGGTACACATATTGACTATACGGTACCATATACGTCTGAGCTGAATGGAAAGGCAGAGAGATTTAATAGAAGCCTTGTGGATAAAGCGCGTGCAATGATAGAAGAAGCTAATATGCCCAAAAGATTTTGGAACGAGGCCATAAGGGTTAGTGCATAACCTCTTAAACCGTAGCTCTAGTGCAGGCAATGAAGACAATGAAACTCCAGCAAGCATATGGTACGACAAAAAACCAAACGTCAGTAATTTAAGAGTGTTTGGCTCAATAGCGTTTGCTCATATACCAAACGAGTTGCGAACAAAATTCGATTCAAAATCTGAAAAATGTATAATGATTGGCTACAATAATACGGGATATAGGTTATGGAGTATCAAGAAACGAAAGGTAATAAGTGCCAGAGATGTTGTGTTTAATGAAAAAAAATTCTATTTTAAAGGGAATGTAGCTCACATTGATTCTGAAATGGATGAAGAAACACATTGTGATAAAGAGGTGGAAAATGAAGAAAGACATTGCGATGAAGAGAGAGAACATTGTAATCGAACTTTTTACCTCTTTTGCGAGGTGTCCGTGTATCGATGTTTCCGAGAACCTTCGATACGCAGAGACCTTCAGCAATTATTTCTCCAGGAGTGGGTTTGAGTTTTTTTCCAAATTATCAAAGGCGGAAAATGGGACGTTAGCAAGAAAATTAGACGTATTTATAGATGAAAATATATCACAGTTTATTCTGTTGATGAGAGCAGAAATGAATTCTCTATTTATGGTTATTCTCCTTACTTATTGACAAGAAATTTCTATATATAGATTGCCGAAATTTAACTCATATAAGAAACGTATATTCCGAACAAACAATCGTGATAGACAGCAAAACCGCCGGTAAACACGTAACGTATCGCGAGGACGCACGGCGCTGTAGATGTGATAGACAATATTACAGCTCGCATATAAGACGAACTTAAATAGCGGCGGAGTTTGGATTTAACGCTTTATAAAATATGTAGGTATAGGAAATCCCTTAGATTCAACTCGCTCAAGTCTCTTATTGTTGGCACTTGAAAGAATAATTGTAGATACGTGGTCCGGCAAATTATTCACAATCCTTCAAATAAGATGTAGAAACCATTGGAAAATATAATCCAAAAAAATCCAGGAGGCAGTGACTCACAGGAATATTTCCACGTCTTGAGCGTGTGATTGTAAGGAGGTTGACACAATCGTTAATAAATTGTCGTATAAATGAAACGGAGGAAGGATCTGTGTGAGGGACGATGTCCCGTTAACAGATATCGCCGCTGTCAGATACCAACAATTGTTACTTGAAAATAAAAGGAAAAGAGGAAGATATATATAGATATTGATAAAAAATATATATATGTAAGTTTGGGACTAGTCCAAACTGTAAAGCGACACACCAGATGTCGCCCGCGGGACACTCTTGCCAAGCTCAAGGCGTGCGGTCATTACGCGAGTGAGTGGGAACCACGTGAGACGAGCAACACGTGGAGAGACGTTAATAACTGTATGGCGCTTGCCGCTGAGTGTGATAACAAGTGTTGTTAACAATTATAATAGACTCAAGTTACACTTGTTGTTGATTCAGGTAACCGGCGTACAATCTTGAGTTACAATTATAGTTATTGTTCGTATATCTGTAACCAATCTAAATATATTCACAGTTATTACTAGCATCAACCGCAGTAATCGTTTGGAACGTCGACACCTAATCCATAAGATAAAGAATTATCTTATATATATATATATATATAGATATGTATATAGAACGTCAATGATATAAATGATATTATTTGGTTATTTTGCTTTAAAATTACTTTAACTTTACTTTAAGAACTTTACTAAAAAATTATATATACAGGGTGGCCCACATAACTCTTAACAGCTCAATATCTCGAAAACTATGACATCGATTTTAAAGTTCTTGGTCTCAAATTGCATGGATCTGAAGGGCCTTACTAACTACATAACCATGAAGTAGCCCACCCTTTTTCTTTAATGGGGGGCGGGGGTACCTTTATAATTTTAAATGGAACCCCCGATAAAACGTTACATATTTAGATTCTACAGGAAAAAACAAGTATATTTTGTCTGAAACATTTTTTGGTCAGATATTTCCATGATGAGATTATAACAGTTTGAAGTTTCGACTTGTAGGTACTTCCTTGTAGGTACAATTCTTGAATTTGACTCAGTTATCCATGAAAACGTTCTCATCGTCAGTACGATGATTTAAATAACATTTTTCGCATGATGCGGTGCTATGCGAAGTTGGCACCTCATATTTTCAAAATGCTATTTTTTCAGGTATTTCGCCGGAACTATTTCTAAAACCTATCAGGAACTATAGAACTATTGCGGGTGCAAATAGAACTGTTGCTAAAAGTTTTGTTTTTTGAAAATGAGGTGCTAATTTCACAGACGCATTTCAATAATGCTATTTCCGAGCGCTTCAAGTAGGTACCTACAAGTCGAAACTTTAAACTGTTATAATCTCATCATGGAAATATCTGACAAAAAAATGTTTCAGACGAAATTTACTTGTTTTTTCCTGTAGAATCTAAATATGTAACGTTTTATAAGGGGTTCCATTTAAAATTATAAAGGTACCCCCGCCCCCCATTAAAGAAGAAGTGGGGGCCATTTCATGTTTATATAGTTAGAAAGGCCCTTCAGATCCATGCAATTTAAGACTAAGAACTTTAAAATCGATGTCATAGTTTTCGAGATATTGAGCTATTAAGAGTTATGTGGGCCACCCTGTATATATATATTGTACCTTTATAAAATGACTCTGTCCTTCCGACTTTCGAGAGTTCGTTTAACTAAATCGATTAGGAATGCCGTGAATCTGCTTGATTTAACGACTCCTCTGTTTGAGGCGCATACAATTTATCTGCGACGCAAGTGGCTTACTTAATGAACACAAGTCGGTTTTGACTTTACAAAATTGTACCGTTTTCGCGTAACGATTCAGTGATTTCGTGATCTACCCGTAAGCCGGTTGGAACGAGAGTGTCGATCCTTAAATCGACATCTAGATCGCTCAATCCTACGCATGGTGGGGAAAACCCCTTCTCTACGCACAAATCGCAAATAGGGAAGGGATGCGTAGGCCACGCCGCTTCTCTCGATACTCTTTCGATGGATAATATCCATTTCTACCTTATCTATGTGACCTGAGTAATACGTACGGTTACAACATGAAGAAACATATTGCAATGAAGATATAGAAAAGGGACCATCAAAGAAAAATCAAAGTAGAACCAAACGAGTAGCGAAATTACCGGAAAGATATAGCGACTATGAATTATATATGGCGTTCAATGCAATGTCGTTTATACAGGAAGTCCCAAGCAAAGTAGAAGAGTTAAAGGATAGAAGAGATGAAAAATTCTGGAGAGAAGCTATGCACAGAGAGATCAGCTCAATAGAGAAGAATAAAACATGTAAAGAAGTGAACATGAAAGATGATGTAGAAATATTAGAAACAAGATGGGTGTTTGCTTTGAAACCGCTGGAAAAGAATATAAAAGATAAGTTTAAAGTTCGATTGGTAGTAAGAGGTTTTGCTCAAATAAATTCTTTTGATTATGATAGTATATATTCCCCTATTGCAAGAATGACAACGGTTCGAACATTGTTATCAGTTGGAAATCAACTCAAATACTATTTTAAACAACTAGATGTTAAAACAGCGTTCCTGAACGGCGAGTTAAAAGAGGACATATATGTATATATCCCCCAGATACTAAAGTTAAATAAAGCACTCTATGTGCTTAAACAGTCATCAAGATGCTGGAATGATAAGTTTAATCAATTTTTGTTAAATTACGGGTTTATTAGGTCAAATAATGACTATTGTTTATACTCAGACTTTCAAGTGCAGTATTGTGTATCTATTATTATATGTAGATGATATTATATTAGCAGGATCGAACTTAGAGAAAATAGAGGAATGTAAAAGTGGCTTGTTATAAGAGTTTGAAATGAAGGACAAAGGTGACTTAAGATATTTCCTAGAATTAGAGATTGATTATAATAGAGATTTATGTGTTTTAAAGATTAGCCAAGAGCATTATCTGAGAGGAATATTAAAGCGTTTTAAGTTTGAAAATTGCAGTGCGTGCGCAACACCCATGGACCCAAAGTTAAGATTAGATTCAAGCAAGAATGATAATAAACCCAAACCAGTTAAGGAACTGATAGGATGCCTAATGTATTTAATGTTAGGATCAAGACCAGACATAAGTTTTGTAATCAATTATTTTAGCAGATTTCAGGATAGAAATTCGAGCGAAGTGTGGACACACTTAAAGAGAGTACTATAAGATACTTAAAAGGTTCCATGAGTGTTGGATTGGTTTATAAAAGACGTGAAAATGCGTTACCACTTGTATGTTATGTGGATTCTGATTGGGCAAAGGATGTACAGGATAAGAAATCTGTATCTGGCTATCTGATAATGGTTTTTGGTAACGTTGTTGCATGGGTAACAAGGAAGCAAAACTGTGTTGCCCTATCTAGCACTGAATCAGAATTGGTTGTACAGCAGTACAAGACTGCTTATGATTTAAGAAGTTAATCAAAGATATGAAATTAGAAGTATCATATTTTAAAGTTTTTGAGGACAATCAGGCGTGCATATCTTTAATTAAAAACCCAGAAAATAATAAAAGAGTGAAGCACATTGACTTAAAGTACAATTTCATTTACGATATCTGGAAAAATAAAGAGTTTGTAATCGAATATATTGTTGGAAGACCAACATTTGATTACGATAACCCTACGAACTCACTGCCGGATATTCCACCATTCTATGCCAATAATTCGTCGAACTCACTGCCGGATATCCCACCATCCAATACCAATAATTCTTTGAACTCTAGGCCGGATGTCCCACCATCCAATTCCGCGATCTCCGACTCATCAGCGATAGTCTTACCTCCGTTCTCACGCATCAAGAGTTAGAGTCATCCTCCCCCACTAAGCGAAGAAGACATATATATACATCGTGACAATAGGTCAGGAGCGAATTCAAGATTCAATCACCAACCAAAGTACTCGCGTTATTCCACTGCGTATTTCCGATTCACTGTAAATTGCATTAAGTTGAGTTCGGCGTGCCACGAGGAACCTTTGAATAAACTTTTATATTATAAAAAGCAATCGTTTCTTCACCCGGATCCCAACATAAATTTTGGTGTCAGAAGTGGGATTGTGTCCAACAGTTACATTACAGCTGTTAATACGGAGCAATATTCCGCACTGTGTGTAATTGCCAATTTCAATTGGAAAGTTGGACACATCCAAAGTAATTTCGTGAAGAAGAAGCTACATCCCGGTAAGGAAACACTGGATCTGACGAACCAGCACCGAGGGTAGACAGCAGTGGAAGAAAACAACGTAAGTACCATCCAGACTTGCAATAAATCTTGATTTCCCGACCATAATCCATCGTTTCATATCGTTCTTGTGAAGTGTAGGCATATATAATTATATCTAAATGGTTGAAACAGAAACGACGGTACATTCCGCAGGGCAGTCTCCAACTCTTTCACTAGAATTTTTAATCAAATTAATACCGGATACGTTTGATGGTGATAGATATAAATTACGAAGTTTTATAAAGCAAGTAGATTCAGCTTTCGAATTAGCCAAACCTTCTCAATTTCAACCGCTCTTGTTTTTCGTGAAAAGCAGAATCACAGGAAAGGCAAGAGAACAATTAGATGTTCACTGTAATCTAACGACATGGACAGAAATATCTGAATTATTAATAAATATGTATCAGGATAAGAAAAGTCTTGATCAATTATTAGAAGAATTGAATAGCATGAAACAGGAACGCCACGAAAACGTTAGTCAATTTTATCAACGTTTAGAAGAGCTAACTTCAAGAATTTTAGGAATCCTTCATTCAACTGACCCAATGGTTGATACACTCGCGGGTAGATTAGCTATGATCAATGATATTACTTTAAATAGATTTGTGTATCACTCGCATCCGCAGATATCGCAAATGTTGAGATATCGCGAATTTAAAACAATTAGTCAAGCGTTCACGGCCGCGGTGTGCGAAGAAAAAGCATTACGCTTAACGTACACCACACAAGTTTGTAGGACTTGTAATAAGAATGGTCATACCGCTCAAGAATGTTATAGGAATAGAAAACCACAGTTTGCGTTTACTTCAAATTATAACCATTTTCAAAATACTAGTCGAATTCCTCCGTATCGTCAAAATCCTGTTCCGAATCGTGCTCCAATTCAAAGAATGAATAACACTCCTAAGTCGAATGTACAATGCAATTACTGTAAAAGATTCGGTCATGTAATAAACGAATGTCGGAAACGAGAATATAATAATTCCCAACGAGCGATGCAGAATCGACCTTCAACGAGTACCTTACCGTTCGAAAGACGAAACGTACATTTTGAGCAGCATAATTTTCGCGATCCCCGTCAACAACCCAATCCTCCGATCACAAACGAGCAGAATCCGCAATCAACAATGAATTCCATCAATCACGTCAGCCAAGATTTCGAGAAATTCCTAATATAACAATTTTCATTTCATCTGATACCAATGAGCTTAATTACGTATCGTTCGAATCAAAACAGGCAAATTCTGAGGACAAAATCTTGAAACTCCTAGTTGATTCTGGCGCTTCTATTTCATTAATAAAAGCTTCTAGCTTAAACAATTATGACATCACTGATCCAGTTCCAGTATCATTAAATGGCATTTCTCTTAATTCTCCAGTAATAAGTTTAGGGCAAACAAATGTTGAGTTGAAAATTCGTAACAACAAAATAGATACACAATTTCATGTAATAGATTCTCTTACAAATATCCCTTTTGATGGACTGATAGGCAACGATTTCCTTCGTTCGTTAGACTGCAAAATTGATTATGAGCAGTCGACGATATCTATTAAAAACATTCCATTTCCAATCCCGTTAGGTTACAATGTACCCCAAGCATCCGCATCTGAAATAACCTTAAATCCAAGAAGTGAAACAATTATTTTTATTAAAGTCCAAAATCCTCATAATTTAAGCGAAGGGATAGTTTCGTCTCAAGAATTAAACACAGATCGCAATATACTCATTCCAAATGCAATTGTCAAAGTAATCGATGGAAATCAGTCATTAATTAGCATAGTAAATACGTCGCATCTGAGTAAACGAATCCCTATTCCAGAATTATCATTAGAACCCCTACCGCGAGAAGGAAGAATTTATCAGTTAGCTCCAAATCAAAGTAGCAATAAGTTAGATAACAGATTACGAGTCTTAAACGAACACTTACGTCTGAATCACTTAAATTCCGAAGAACAGTCATCGATAAAATCTATCTGCACCGAATTTAACGATATTTTTCATCTACCGACTGACGCACTAACGAAAACCACAGTATGTACAATGAGTCCCATCGAAGTTGTCGCAGTGAAGTTGGCGTGCTAACGCATTCACGCCGCGGCGGCGTTAGCGCGCCAACTTCACTGCGACAACTTCGATGGGACTGAGTGTACACATGAAATTAAAACGATAGATGAGCAACCCGTACACGTTAAGAATTACAGATATCCCGAAATACATAAAAAGGAAGTCGATAAGCAAATAGAGACAATGTTAAAGCAGGGAATAATCAAACCTTCAACAAGCCCGTGGTCGAGTCCTCTCTGGATAGTCCCAAAAAAACTTGACGCGTCCGGTGAACGCAAATGGCGAATAGTGGTTGATTATAGAAGGCTGAATGAGAAGACTATTGGTGACGCATATCCTCTTCCGAATATCGAGGATATTTTGGATCAATTAGGACATGCGATATATTTCACCATATTAGATCTCGCGAGCGGCTATCATCAAATCCCTATGAATCCTTGTGATGCACCGAAAACCGCGTTTAGTACTCCAAGCGGACATTTTGAATTCACACGTATGCCTTTCGGGCTCAAAAATGCTCCGGCCCGGTTCCAACGTATGATGAACAGTGTTTTATCCGGATTAAATAATCGTCAATGTTTAGTTTATATAGACGACATGATCATATACGGTTCAAGTTTAGAAGATCATAATAGAAAATTAAAAAACATCTTTTCCAGACTTCGTGAAAACAATCTCAAGTTGCAGCCAAATAAATGCGAATTTCTAAAAAAGTCTTGTGAATTCTTAGGTCATGTAGTTTCGGATAAGGGCGTAGAACCTAACAAAAAGAAGGTTGAAGCAATTAATGATATGTCGCGTCCGTCGAATGTAAAGCATATAAAAATGTTCTTGGGCATGGTTGGTTACTACCGCAAATTCATTCCAAATTTTTCTACCATCGCGAAACCTCTGACAATGTTACTAAAAAAGGATCAAACTTTTGTATGGTCTCGTGAGCAAGAAGAAGCGTTTAATATGTTGAAACAGAAGTTAGTACAAAAACCCTTGCTTCAGTATCCCGATTTCTCGAAAACCTTTATTTTAACTTGCGACGCATCTAACGTGGGAATTGGGGCAGTACTTTCACAGATAACGGACGACAAAGATTTACCAATTGCATACTATTCACGTACACTAAATAAAGCAGAACAGAATTATTCAACTACTGAAAGAGAACTATTGGCAATCGTAAATTCAATAGAACATTTTCGACCTTACCTATACGGACGTACGTTTACGATATACACGGACCATAGACCATTACAATGGTTATTTAATTGTAAAAATCCGACATCTAAATTAGTTAGATGGCGATTACGCCTAAACGAATACCAATATGAAATCAAGTACAAGCCAGGTCGTGTAAATTCTAATGCAGACGGACTTTCGCGTCTTCCTTTAGAAGAAAAAGCAGTAAATATTAGCACTCAAAATCAAGCTACTTATCAAGATTTTATTAAATTCCATTATGAGAATCAGGAGCTAATAACGTATGAAAATGAAACTAAATCATTAGCTAATATCAGGGATCCTATAATATTATTATGGTCACAGGATTTAGATGAAAGCAACCAGTACTCCGATTATATCCTTTCAAATTTTGATGTATCCGAAATAAAACCTAGTATTAATGGGTTATATAAACTTGAAAATAAAACTCAAACAGTATACTTACTTTTCGCGATGAATTTACACTTTGACAAACTTGAATATAAGAACATATTTTCATCCTTAATAAATCTAAAAGCAACCATACAAGACACTAAATTCGTTTTTGTACTTCCGGAAAAACATCCTAATATTAAAACATCCCTTCTATATGTAATGTTGAGGTTCATTTTTACTGAGACCGAAATTAAAATTCTTAATAAATCTAAAATTATTCCTAGAAATCGTCAAGAAATAGAAAAGATACTAGAGGAGAATCATGCCAGTAAATTATCAGGACATAGTGGGTTTCAAAGAACGTATTCTAGAATCAAAGAAGCATATTGTTGGCCAGGAATGAAAACAGATGTAAGAAAATATATTAAACAATGTCAGTCGTGTCAGTTAAATAAAACAAATTTTAAGCCAACAAAACAACCAATGGAAATTACCACAACCGCAGAAAAACCATTTGATAGATTAGCCATTGATATAGCAGGACCATTACCTTTAACGGAACAAGGAAATAGATTCATTTTAACAGCTCAGGATGATTTAACAAAATTTTGTATTGCAGAACCTATTCCTAACCATGAGGCCGAAACCGTAGCAAAAATCCTAACTAAGATATTTATGCATTATGGTATACCTAAATCATTCCTATCAGATCAGGGAACCGATTTTATGTCAGGTTTAATAAAAAACTTAAGTAACCTTTTTAAAACTAAACATATATCCACTACACCTTACCACCCCCAGACAAACGGTGCACTTGAAAGATACCATCTAACATTAAAAGATTACCTGAAACATTATATTAAGCCGAATCAAACAGATTGGGACGAATATATACAGTTCGCGATATTTAGCTATAACACGTCAATTCATAAATCTACTAATTATACCCCTTATGAACTTTTATTCGGTAACAAACCCTATTTACCCTCATCCATCATTCAAGAACCACAATTCCATTATACATATGATGACTATATTCGCTCATTACAACATAAATTGAACACTTCATTTAAAATAGCTCGTGATAAGATATTAGCCTCCAAAACAAAAAGCAAAGAATACTATGACAAGAAAAACAATCCTGTTGTATTCAAACAAAACGATCTTGTGTGCATTTATCAACAGCAAACTAAACCAGGTCAAAGTAAAAAGTTAGCCCCTAATTTTAAGGGTCCGTATAAAATAACGAAAATCTTCCCTAATAAAACAGTAGAAATTCAAATCGGCAAAAAGAAACAAACATATCATACTAACCTTCTAAAACACTATTTTTCAGATGAATCAGACACTCTGGATACTCCTCACACTTCCAATCCTAGCAACCAGCCGTTATTTCTCTAACACTCCGTTTACCCATTCAAGTGGAATATTTTATAATAAATTAGGAATCGCACAAATTTCAAATACTAAATTAACGTTACTAACACACATAAACATTACCTATCTCAAGGAAGCTCGACTAATATTACAAAACACATATCTAAAGTCTCAAAATTTTTGCACAGCTAGATTTCTGAACGAGGCAAATTATAATCATGTAAACTATCATTGCGAACAAACCTTAAACGTTATAAGAGATGAACTAAAGAACATAGATTCCAAACACGAAATATTGTATCAATTGGCAGGTCAAGAAAGTAATAAACGTAAACGTCGCGGCTTAATGAATGGCGTATCTTATGCTCTCAATTGGCTTTTTGGTACTCCTGATGCAGATGATGCACAATATTATACGGATAGTATTAATATGTTAGTAAATAATAATAAGCAGACGCAAACTTTATTAAAATCTCAAATTCAGATTATTTCTGGTACGATACGAAATTTTAATCAATCATTAACTGCACTAAAAGCTAATGAAGATATTTTGAACACTAACATAAATCGAATCAACAAATTCATGACTCAAACAAGATTATATATAACACAATTGGAAGGTCAAGCTTTAATAGGACAACAGATCGCAACGTTATTGTCTCTAAGTAATACTATTTCGCAGGAATATAATAAATACATAGAAGCAATAAATCTTGGAAGACACAACATTTTATCACCATTAATCGTAACGCCTGAAATTCTGCTGAAGGAGTTGACCTCCTACAAAGGAGAATATGAATTAGTAGTATCCCCTAACCTCGAGACATTGCCGATATTTTATAATATGTTAGATTTACAATTAATTCCGTCGAACGACCTTATTATATTCGCCTTAAAATATCCACTGGTAACAAGAACGACATTCGATCTTTATCATTTAATTCCACTTCCCGTTCAATTTCAAAATACCTCCTTCTTTTCGTACATCTCTCCCAAACAACCCTATCTAATCATTTCCCAACCCAAGACTCATTTTTCCCTTCTACAAGATTTAAAAAGTTGCATTATGTATCTGGATGGGAAATACGTCTGCATGGACATCCACACGAGGAAATCAGCCGAGCAACCCACTTGCGAAGCCCAGCTGTTGTCACCTCACATAGATAAAATACCGGAAGATTGTGATACGAAGACCATCAGAGCCAGCATCGAGACATGGACGTACATCCAAAACAACCATTGGATATACGTTTTGCAAAAACCAACCACTGTAACTATTCTTTGCCGTGAAGACAAAGACCATATGGAGGACATAGTTCTACACCAGACAGGTATACTGTATCTAGAAAGTCAATGCAAAGGGTACAGCAATATCTACCTCTTGGAACCAACAAAGCAGACCAAGAGGAACATCACCCATTACGCACCTCCAATTAGTATAGTGGACAGTGATTGCTGTGTTGTAAATATAGACAAAGTTAAAATTGATGCGGCACATTTGGAACCAGTAAAACTTACAAACATAGACTTATCCGATTTTAAATATGCGAATAAGAAACTAAATGAACTTGATCAAATTCTAACTCATAATCTAAACGAACCATTTATTGTTACTCACACTCGATGGTATACAATCGCCATAGGAATAATAGCTGCTATTCTAATAACTGTAATTTGTATAAAATGTTGTCGTTGGTGTGGCTGCCTAAGATTACTACAAAGATTTTTCTGTTTTACGAAAAACCCAAACAACGGGGAAAGTGTACCACCTATGATAAGAAATTTTATTAATTGTAACTCCGATTCAAACATTCGTAGCGACTACCGAGAAACATCAAGGGACGTAGTCACGTATAGCAATAGAAGACGGGCTGCTGGAATTGGCAGTATCAGCTCAACCGAAGACAGTGAGGGAAGCCGAACACCACCACCCATATGTAGTCCTACAGCCAGAAACTATTACAGAGGAAACCTACGCAAAAGTACCACACCAATGTAAAGATGTTTAGCATAAACCTAATAGTTAAGTTTTAATAATTAAAATCATAATTCAGACTCTTAAATAGCTATTAGAAAACTCTTATGATAATCAAATTATTATTGCGATATAATCAAAATATCATATATGTATATCCATATCTATATATACGTTTGTACTAGTAGTTTGCAAGTTTAAAGATAAATGTTACATATAATTAATACTAACGGCGAACTCAACCAAACTATTGAATTGTATAAGGTATATTTTAAATTGAATTCTAACGAATTCAATCTTTTATGGGGGAAGGTGTTGGAAGACCAACATTTGATTACGATAACCCTACGAACTCACTGCCGGATATTCCACCATTCTATGCCAACAATTCGTCGAACTCACTGCCGGATATCCCACCATCCAATACCAATAATTCGTTGAACTCTAGGCCGGATGTCCCACCATCCAATTCCGCGATCTCCGACTCATCAGCGATAGTCTTACCTCCGTTCTCACGCATCAAGAGTTAGAGTCATCCTCCCCCACTAAGCGAAGAAGACATATATATACATCGTGACAATAGGTCAGGAGCGAATTCAAGATTCAATCACCAACCAAAGTACTCGCGTTATTCCACTGCGTATTTCCGATTCACTGTAAATTGCGTTAAGTTGAGTTCGGCGTGCCACGAGGAACCTTTGAATAAACTTTTATATTTTAAAAAGCAATCGTTTCTTCACCCGGATCCCAACAATATAAACACAAGATTTCAATTAGCGGATATGCTGATAAAAGGCCTCGGTAAAGTTCAGTTCTATTCAAGTTTTGAGGATATAGGCTTGCAAGCAAGAGAGGGTTAAATGTTAAGTTAATGTATAATTAAAATTAAGCGATTTATAATAAGTTTTTGTATTTTTGTACCAAAGAGCGTATTGTGAAATGAGATATAAAAAGCGATAAGAGAGGGCACAGCCGACTCTAGTACTAGTCATGCTGAACAACGTGGCAACACCGCTCACGTGACAATCGGGAGTCCTATTTTCAAAAACAGAGTCCTGTGCTCGGAATTGTAATTACCGTCTTTTTTAATTAAAAGCTGTAGTAATATACGCTATTTTATATTAATTATGTATAAACATTACATAAACGTTGCAACTATGGCAAGTAGAAGTGATGTGGTAGTATAAAATTGTTATAAATGTGATATAAATTTTGTGTACTCTCGAAGTAGTTTGGTGTTGTGAAGCATGATATTTGAAATATTTACAGTGGTTTCAAGAAAATTTAGGTATGAAGCAAAATGAAACCATCTTTGGATCAAATTGAAACATTTAAGAATTGATAAACGTGTATATAAGAGAATAAAAACCTTGAAACAAGCGAAATTATTGGAACGAAACCAAAGGGGTTATGTGAAATCCAGAGAGTAGCCGAGAAACTGACGACGTTGATTGACTGGGATTCTGGGAGTCCGGGAGGCAGATAGAGTAGGGTAGATGTTGATATATTCGGACCGGCCTCCCGCGGTGTTGCCATTTTTACTTTAGCACGGCTAGTACTAGAGTCGGCTGTGGAGAGGGTGTTGAGAATAGTTATTTATTATAGTTGGTAACGCTATTTGGGTCCTATTGTGGTGTGATAGAGGGTGTTGCGCTTTACCCCCGTGTTTTATTTTCCCTAAGTTACTAGATCAAAAATATAAAAAGAAACCGTTACTCTTTGATTGCGTCGCTGATGAAACGAACGAACAAAAGTAAGCAAACGTTTTGTAATCTACATTTATAATAAACATCATCACAAACTATATCGTGTTTGGTATCATTTTAATCATAAAAATCTCTCCAATGCGCTAGTAAAAGTTTCAATGAGAAAAAGTCAAAAATAAAAAAGTTTTATAATTTGTGACGATTTATCCCCGCCGGTGGGTGCCGACTCAGTCGGTTGGCCGGGGGACTCGAGAATGTGTAAGTTGAGACCAGCGTGTATATGTATAAAGGGGCTTTATTAATGATATATGTACAAGCACTTATCCTACGTCCCTAGGGATCCTTACAGTCTAATCGCGTTCTTATTGCTAACGGCTTACGGCTACGCGGCTTATATCTACGGCTTATGAACTAACGGCGCGGTTCGGTCCGGCGCGGGTACGGGCCGGCGTGGTGGTTCGGCGCGGTCACGGTCCGGCGGTTCGGTTCGGTAGCAGGAATGCTAGGTACAGTAAAACCTGGATAAATGCAACGAAAGAATGCTTGGATAAGTGCAACATCGCTATCCCCTTCACTTGGGGGGATCCCCCTAGGCGAACCGAGCCGCTCGACGAGGAAACCGTGTAATATGATCCGACCGTAATATCGGTGTAACTAATACTAATTGAGCGATAAAACTTTTTTATTTTTAACTTTTTCTTAATGAAACTTTTACTAACGCATTTGTGAGATTTTTCTAATTAAAATGACACCAAACACGATATAGTTTGAATTATATTTATAAACAATAGTAATCGAATAAACAACATAGAATTGACACCACGACTGAATATAAATGATGTCGGCTGAATACAAAAGATGTGTACGGACTCAGAATCGGCATGTCGGCTGAATAGAAAACATGTGGACGGACACAGAATCGGCATGTCGGCTGAATACAAAACATGTGTACGGACGCAGAATCGACACTTCGCTTGGATAAATGCAACATTAAATGCCCAGAATCGCCACCTTGCCTGGATAAATGAAACCTTTGAAACCAGAGTCGACACCGCGACTGGTTTTGATTTCGATCTCTGTTGCTTTTCGCCAACCTTTAACATCAATTTTAGCAAGTAATTGTAATTGAAACTATATCGTGTTTGGTACCATTTTAATCAAAAAAATTTCACCAATGCGTTAGTAAAAGTTTCAATAAAAAAAAGTTAAAAATAAAAAAGTTTTATACTTCAATTAGTATTAGTCACACCGATACGTTTCGGCTCTTTCCTTTGATCATCGGACCTCTGTCTTTCCGCCACTGTCTGTCCCTTTCTACGTTCACGCTTGGCTGGTCGTCGCGTGTAACCCGAGATTCGACACCTCGCTTGGATAAATGCAACCACTGGGTCCCAATCTTGGTTGCATTTATCCAGGTTTTACTGTAGTTACGGAGTTAGATGTCACATCTGGAGCGAACGGTCGCGATGCGCGTCTTGTCCGTCCCGACAGTAGGGAGACCGTTGCTCCGGCGGACACCCGGCAAGCGTATGATCCGTCCCGGCGGTCAGGAAGCCGTCTGGGGTATCCCCGACAGTGGCTGGCGGAACAGTGATGCTTTCGGCGGCGGTCGCAAACGCGTCTCGTCGCCGAACACTGCTGGAGGAGAGAGTGTAAGGTATTCCAAGGCATCTCGCTCGGAGAACCGATCTGGCTTGACTCGGCTCGCACCGCGGTATATAGCTCCTCGCGAGGCCGTTTGCCTCGCGGGTTCGCGATCCGCGCGGTCGCCACCTAGTGCCGGCGTCAGTACTAGGCACGAGTCGGCCGCGGTACGGTTGCGGGCCCGCAGGTGCTCGCGAGTTCGCGGCCTTTATATATATCTCCTTACAAATTGAATTCGTATTAGTAACACCGATACGTTTCGGCTCCTCGCTTTGAATCCTTGGACCTCTCGCTCCTCCACTATCTGTCCCTTTCTACGTTCGCGTTTGGCTCGCTCCGCATGTAAACACAGAATCGACACCTCGGCTGGAATGCAACCACTGTGTCCCAATCTCGGTTGCATTTATATGAAATTACAACAAACGTAAATAATTTAAGCATCAAAAACTGCTAAAATGAATCTCAAATTTGAAAATAATGCTTTTATTTACTTTAAAATAGATTGTAACACATAATTCATATATACAGATGAAAAGAGGAAATCCAGAGGTATTTCAGGAAGTATAGCAAAAAAACAAGAAAAAATTTGAAGGATTGGGGGGATAAGGTAAAATGAGAAGATTAGTTCAGGTCAGCAAGTACCAGGGCTTTGACCCTGCCTTGTTGCTACAACGTTTCATAGCCTGTTGGAAGAGAGGATGGACCCAAAGTGATTGCATTATTGAGTTGAAGTATTCTGAGGGTGGCCAACAGGAGTCTTGGGTATTTACTAACAAAGAGCTCCTTATTGATGATGTGCATTTCCTGATAATCACTGTTCGGACACGGTTCAGAACCTTTGTCGATCGAGGGAGGTTTATGATCTCAAGAGGCCCAGCGCGTTCGTCGCCGGGAATAGCCCTTTGACTCGAAGGACGAGTCAAAGCAGGGCCTTTGTCTATTGGTTTTCGCTCGGTTCGGTCCTACGAAATCACGTGCAAGTCATAAATGACCTAATGGTTCCGCTGTCCCTCGTGCGTCATCGATAGAAGGAAGAAAGAAAGAAAGGACATTTCCAAATGCCACCCCTCTTATGCTAGAGTTTTCAGGCGAATTCCGGGTATTTTCTTGCTTGCCTTTTTAGTCGGCTAGAAGATTTCGGACAGTTCGGATCGCGGTCGTGACATGGTTAGTTCGCGAGTGCAAGAGCCGAATCTCTTTCGAATTTCGAATAATCGGATGTAGTTCGGATGTGACTATTGCAGTCACACCGACTACCCGTAGGGTTGGTTACATCACGTAACCACCCTGAATACTCGGATGTCGTTCGGATGTGACAATTGCGGTCACACCGACGACCCGTAAGGCTGGTTACATCACGTAACCGCCCTGATTACTCGGATGTCGTTCGGATGTCGACTATTGCAGTCGCACCGATGACCCGTAGGGTTGGTTACATCACGTAACCACCCTGACTACACATATTACAATCACATACAAGACACCCGTGGTCGTGACGACGACCCGGTAGAGTGGTTACTCCATGTAATTACTCTGATTCGTTATTATTGTTCAACACCTAATCGTGCTTACGAGCCGGAGAGCAATGGCTTCACACAATACAAAATACACGCAATCGTACTTATGAGCCGGAAAGCAATGGCTTCACTTGTGACTATTCTGATTTAAATACGACATAAGATAATATTACATGCGATCGCTCGCACCTCGCTTCAATTCGTTTTATTCTTAAATACATTTTTAAGAATCAGGGGTTTTTATGCCGTATGGCTTTTCCCCTTCGTTTTTGAGAGCCAATAAAATCAAATATTTCTGGCTCAATTATTATTAAATTTATTTATTAACCTACCTCATTCCTTATCTTAATCTGAACTACGGGACTTCTCCATGTTGGAGAGGTTTCGACGCTACAATCACATTCCTCAACAGAGGAGCTGTGGTACATAAAATACTACAGAAAAGCCAACCAATGTTTGTAGCTGCAATGCGAATGTTGTGTGGTAAGTATGGGATACAAACTGAAGATGTTGGGAGTAGTCGAGATAGGTCTAGGGCCTTAGGTCCTGATGTGATCACTCTGCCAAGAGTATGTGCTGTCTTTGCTCAAATGACAGTAACTCTTTATCACAGGGGTTATGGCAGACCATTGACCTCCTTTCCTCCTTTTCTTTCCTAGTACAAATTTTGATAGTTTCGTTTAGTCGATAAGTCGATAATTTCGTTTAGTCGGTAAGTCGGTCGGTAATAATGATGTATCGATAATTGATCGACGTGCGACCACGTGCGCGCTCGCATGAATGATCACGAGCTCCTTGAATGCGGCCTGTTCGGACCTAGCTCTAGCATAGCTGTAAACCGATTGCGATCTGTAGATAAGAGTCTGGTCGTGTCTGCACGAATCACTGAATTTGATTATTTCTGATACTTACTTAGTGTAATTGGTTTAGTAATCAGAGTGTTGTCTGTACCTATAGTTTAAGCCGCGTACTAATAACTACATTTTTCATTATATTTTCATTTAGGGCGAATTCATTGTAATTTCTTTTACATTTTTCATCTAGCCCGGACTCACTGTACTACTAATCTTATTATTCTCTTTCATATTTCTCCTTAGGGCGGAATCATTGTAAAAGAATATTTAGTTAACATTTTGCCAACTAGTTAGAGTCAAATCTTTCATTTTTGAATAAATTTATTACAGTGAACATTAACGTTTGGATTTTACACCTTAACCGCATACCACACGAACTCACAATCCCTAACATACTATACGAGTCGCCTTCAGAGGGAACCGCTCTCTCTTTTCGTCGGTGCAGTGACGTACTCACTCTGGGACGTTACACTACTGTAAATTACATATCGAACCTTTAAATAATTCGGCAGTATTTTTAGAACACATCGACAATTGTTACTTATATATTAATAAAATATCTATATCTATTATTATCAATCCACACTACCTACTAAAATAACCCGAAGTTATTGCAGAATCATTAAAAAATCTATCAAAATATTGTAACAAATGCGCGTACAAAACAGAAATTCAAAACTCAGTAAACAAACTTGTAACAATACAAAAAATGATTGATCAATTGAAATTAAGGCTGCACTTCGTCTTGGGGGACCACAAGTTTTTTAATGGAAAGTGTCAAATCTTATAGATTTGACCTGAAACATTCGAAAATGCAAGTTTAAAGTTTAGGAAACCAATAGCTTAAAAGATACAATTGTTTAAAAATGTACGTATTTAGTGATGTTTGACAGGTTCGTACGACGCCATATTGCTACTACCCATCTTCTAATTGGTTCGCACTGCGCGCATACATAAATTTGAAATCTGTTCATTTATTTCAGGTATCATTTGTTAATTCTATATCCGTTTTTTAATTAAACCGTAATCTCTTTCGCCAAGCATCTTCTTCTGTATCATTCTGATTTATTCTATAGTTTTCTATTTTCTGTATTGTTTGTTATTTTATATTTTTTAATTTCTTTTTTTCATTTTGTGTATACAGTAAAACTTGGATATATGCAACAAACATTGGGATCCAGGCGTTGCATATATCCAGTCATGGTGTCGATTCTGGGCATTTAATGTTGCATATATCCAGTCTTGGTGTCGATTCTGCGTCCGTACAAATCGTTTGTACCGTGCCGCGTTACCTATTCTACGTTCGTACACAACATGCGACGTGTTGCATGTTGCATGTTGCGTGTTTGATGTATCTTTGTTGTACGGCCTGCCTTATACATATGTAGCCAAATCATATCGTGTTTGGTACCATTTTAATCAGAAAAATTTCACAAATGCGTTAGTAAAAGTTTCATTAAGGAAAAGTTAAAAATAAGAAAGTTTTATCGTTCAATTAGTATTAGTCACACCGATATTACGGTCGGATCATATTACACGGTTTCCTCGCCGAGCGGCTCGGTTCGGCTTAGGGAGATCCCCCCAAGTGGAGGGGATAGCGATGTTGCATATATCCAGACAAACTTTTGTTGCATATATCCAGGTTTTACTGTATGTATATTTTTTGTGTATTTTTGTGTATTTTTACTATAGTAAAAAATGAATACTATTAAATATAATTTATGCAGGTATTTGAATTTTATGTGTTATTTTTTGTATAATATGATTTATACATTTTAATTTTCTGTATATTTTGTGTGTATTTTCTGTATATTTGTGAGTTTTTATCCGACTTCGAAAAGAAGGAGGATACTCAATTCGATGTGTATGTATTTTTTGTTTTGTTTTTTTGTTATGTATGTTCACCGATTACGCCGAGACGGATGGACCAATCGGAACGAAACTTTTTGCATCTTGTAGAGTATTTCTCCCACTTGGTGACGTCAAGAAGACATTTTGTATTTTTTCATTGCTAACGATTTTTTTGCAAAGAACGTAATGCTTGATTTACATTTTTCACCGATTACTCCGAGACGGATGGACCAATGGGGTCGAAAATTTTGCATCTTCAGAGTATATCTCCAGATTGGTCCCGCAAAAAAATTTTTGTGTTTTTTCATTACTAACGACTTTTATCGCAAAAAAACGTAATACTTCACTTATATCTTTCGGTGTTTATGCTGCAGGGTATGTACCGATTCCGATAAAACCTTTCACATTTACTAGGAGGTATATCCGCGATGATCCCACTTGCAAAAATTCATGGAATTTGTTAATAACTACTGTTATAGCAAAAAATCTGTTCCTTCACGTTACTCTGCAAGGAATGTATCGTTCGCGATAAAACCTCTCATGTTTAGTAGGATATTCAGGGTGTCACGCGACTACCTCGACAGCCGAAGAAGGGTGATTGCTAAGGTGATTCTAAACAACTTTTTCTTTTGCCAAAATGTTGGTTAAGGCTTGGTTTTCGAGTTATTAACAAAAAACACCGACCAATCCAAGCGCGTATAGCGCACTATCTCAGGGACTGCAGTGTCTGCTGCGAATACCCAGTCTGACGTATGTCGCGAACGAACGGCTTGGCACCCCATTGGCATGGCACAATAAAAAAGCTGAACTGACAGAACATTTTTAGTCGTTGTTTAGAATGAATACGGAACATACCCATTGCGGATTAACTATACTGCAGTTCACGAGTGACTGCACTTAACTCGCGCAGCTCACTAAGTCTAGTGAGGTTTTTAATAGGGTGTGTGATTCCCCTTTACAGCTTGCTTCTTGCTTTGCGTTTACATCATTTTTTTTTTTTTCGAAAAATAATAGGAATTTCATTGTATCGTAAAACTTTACAATATCATCACCGGTTATCAGTTATCGTACGTCATATATTTCTGCCCACCATTTATATGATCGCAAAGTATAATAAGAAGCAAGCTGTAGAGGGGAATAACACACGTTATTAAAAATCTCTCTAGACCTATTGAGCTGCGCGAGTTAAGTATGGTCTCTCGTGAACTGCAGTATAGTGCATGTACATCAGGAGTGCTGCCAATTTCTCATATAATCGTTACAATTACAAATGTTTTCAGCCGGACCTATAATTTTTCTCTTACGTCTTTTTAATTACCAAGTTTGCCATACCGCAATCAAATCGTTATGGGCAGCATCGTTTGTTCGGTTATTTTTAATTTTGCGCCGCCTCCGAAAACTTTGAAATATATTTGGTGTCCTATTTAACGATTAAGTAGATATTATTAATAGCTATTGAATATTGGTATAAATGAAATAGAAATTATGATGGATGTTGCGCTTCAGCCATCAATACTTTCTTTTTCTGTATTTGAATCTGGCGGGACGCCGAACGGTGCTGCCGTTGGCGGTCTTTGTTGGGGCCGGCCGTGGGCCTAGTTATTTCTTTCGTTAGTTATGTAGTGCTGTCTGCCATGTTGCAAGGAAGGGCAGCAAAGAGACGCAGAAACGCGAAGTTTATTTTTTCATTCTCTTTATGCTATTAAACTATTATGTGCTATTTTTCTAAGTGACAAACATTGTATCTATTTATACCTAATTAAAATATATTAAGATTTTATCAGGGTTATGGGCCCAGGGTGTTTTCTGCTGTGCTTCGTTTTAGCACGCTAACTGCGTAGAAAGTGATATTCTCTAGAAAAAGCAGCGTTACAATGGCCAGTGCAAATATGATAGATAGAATAGATAGGCTGAATGGCGAGAATTACAGAACCTGGAAGTTCTCTATAAAAATGCTTTTAATACAAAGAGAATTGTGGCAATACGTTGATGGAACGGCGAAATTGCCAGAAGATGCCGCAGACGCAGAAAGGCAAGTCTTTCTCACAAATAGCGCAAAGGCCTTATCCACAATAGCTCTATCAATTGAGTCAGACCAACAGGTGCACATTGTGGATTGTGAAACAGCCATGGATGCTTGGAAAGTGCTCGAACAGGTATATGAGCCAAAATCAAGGCAAAGAATCATGCAACTGAGGAGACAATTTGTCAGGCTACGGCTTAAAGAAAATGAAACTATGGCATCGTACCTCTCCAGAATGAAAGTGACTTGCGACTACTTGAATGCAGCAGGTTCAGAGGTCAAGGATGAAGACCTGGCTTACTCAATGCTCAGTGGGCTTCCAGATTCATATGACGCATTAACAATGTCATTAACCAATTTAGACGATACAAAGTTTACTTCAGCAGAAATAAAGAAAGCATTGCTGATGGAGTATGAACGACGCTTGGATAAAAATGAAAATGAAAACCAAGAACAATCACAGGAGGTGGTTGCATACCAAGTAAAAAAGGGCAACAAACAAGTACCAGACAAGCAGAAAACTTGTTTTAAGTGTGGCAAGGCAGGGCATTTTGCAAGATATTGTCGCAGTAGAGACAAGACACAGAAAAAGGAGTTCAGGAGCAATAAGAAGAACTCATATGCATGTTTGATGTCCCTACAACATGTGACTGTAAATGATGCCTGGCTTGCAGACAGTGCTGCGACGCACCACGTGTGCAGACATAAGAGCTGGTTCAGGGATTTTAGAACCTCCTCAGAGCCGATTGGCACAGCGGAGTCAAACACAGATAATAACCAGAATACGCTGATGGCTGAGGGAATCGGCGACGTGGTCCTGAAATCTTGCGTGAGTAACTACACTTGTGAAATAGTTTTAAAAGATGTATATTATGTTCCTAGGTGTAGAAGAAATTTAATATCAATTGCCCAAGTGGAAAAGAAGGCCAAATGTATTGTTTTTGATAATGGCAAAGTAAGAATAAAAGACAAGGAATCTGGAAACGTAATTATCGAGGCGCATAGGGAAGACAATCTTTACGTCGTACGAGCTGATGTGGTAAATCCAGAGAACAACAGAGTAATTAAATTGCACTCTACGGTTGTGCAAAATCTAGGTATTTGGCATAAAAGATTTGGCCATGTGAGTAGCCAAAATATCCAAGCACTTGCTAAAAAGGACTTCGTTCGAGGCCTTGAAGACTCCAAATTGGAGTCTGGAACGTGTTCAGGTTGTTGCGCAGGAAAATCCAGTAAAGCACCGTGCAAAAGGCTGCAAGGTAAACAGTCAACTAAACTCCTAGAGTTAATCCACTCAGATGTGTGCGGGCCATTACCGGTGAAGTCTATAGGCGGTTCTGTATATTTTATGACGCTAATAGATGATTACTCGCGAAAAATCGAGGTGTGTTTCCTGAAGTCAAAGAGTGAAGTCGTCGACTGTATCAAACGATTTATCAGAAGGGTCGAACGCGAAAAGGACGTTAAAGTTAAGCGTTTCCGTACGGACAATGGACTTGAATATTGCAACAAAGAATTAAGAGATTTCTTTGAAGAGCTCGGAATTAAGCACGAAAGAAGCTGCGTCGAGACTCCGCAGATGAATGGCGTAGCTGAGCGGGCCAATCGCACGTTGATGGATCTGGCTAGATCGATGATGATGTCCGCGAAGCTCCCCCCGAAATTCTGGGGAGAAGCTGTAAACACTGCCGCGTACGTTAGAAATAGAGTAATGCATGCAAGTGTGAAAGATGGAGTCCCAGAAGGAATTTGGATAGGGCGTGCACCGAGCGTGAAACATTTGAAGGTTTTCGGTTGCCTAGCATACGCTCATCTAGCTACTCAAGGAAGAAAGAAGTTGGATGCGAAAGCCCAAGAATGCATATTTGTTGGATACGCGAGTCAAACTAGGGGCTACAGGTTGTGGAACCCAAAGAAACAAGATATCATACTTACAAAACACGTGCGATTTGACGAGAATAAAATCGGGTATGACTGTATCTACGGTAATCAAGAGGTGTGGACAGAAATACCAAGTTTGAAATTTAATACAAGCACCGAAAGCTAGAGGTCTGAAGTTAGAGAAGAAAAGTCAAGCGAAGAGCAACCATCCCAGATGGATGCAGACCAAATAGAAGAAGATGAGTTTCCACATGTAGACCAGACAAACACGGAAGATACAGAAGAGGAAGATAAGAAGATAGTGGGAGAGTCTCACCAAAGTGTAGAAGAAAAAAGAGGTGTTGGACGGCCAAGAAAGAGACCTCCACCGAATCCTTATGGACGCAGGGGAAAACCGAAGGAAAATGTAGAGATTAATTTTACAGAAATAATTGAACCTAAGAATCTCGATGAAGCACTCGCCTCGCCGCACTCCAGCGAATGGAGGAAAGCTATACAAGAAGAAATAGATAATTTGGTCAAGCATAAAACATGGACAGAAATTGACCTACCACCGGGTAAGAATTGCATTGGATGCAAATGGGTTTTTAAAATAAAAACTGACGCTGATGGTAGAATTGCTCGCTACCGAGCAAGATTAGTTGCACAGGGTTTCACCCAAAGGAAAGGTGAAGATTATGAAGAGACATATGCTCCTGTGGCCAAGTTCGCTATTGTTAGAATATTGTTAGCGATGGCAACCATTTTTGGCTGGGTGACCCGGCACATCGATGTAAAGTGTGCTTACCTGAATGGGAAACTGGATGAGGATCTGTACATGAAATTACCGCCATTGTATGAAAACAAAGATGGAAAAGTAGCGAAGCTATTACGCCCACTATATGGACTAAAACAGGGTGGTCGGAATTGGAATGATGAATTTAATGACTATTTAGTAAGAATGGGATTCAAACAGTTGGCGTCGTCAAATTGCGTATATCGATTAGATTTGTACACCTTTTTGGTGGTGTATGTAGACGACGTGGTCATGTTCTCCAGAAGCCAAGAAACCTTAGACAAAATAACAGAAATGTTACGGAGCCAGTACGAAATCAGAGATCTTGGAGAGGTCTCACACTTTCTGGGAGTGAAAATTCAACGTAATGTCCAAGGTGAAATATCATTAAATCAACGGGCTTATATCTTACATATGCTACGGCGTTTTGAAATGGAAGAATGTCGACCCGTAGCGACACCGATGGATCCCAGTGTTGTGTTATCCAGGAGTGATTCGCCAGATGATGAAGAAGAGAAACATGCAATGAAGCAAATCCCATACAGGGAGTTAATCGGATCGCTAATTTACCTTGCACAGTGTACTAGACCCGATATAGCTTACACAGTTGCTAAGCTGTCGCAATTCTGTGAAAATCCGGGACACATTCATTGGACGGCCGCAAAACGGGTCCTAAGATATTTGAATGGTACCAAAGACTATGGCTTATATTATAGAAAGGGGGAGCCTTTTATTTTGTTTCAGACAGACGCGGATTGGGCTGGTGATGTAGACGATAGGCGTTCCTATAGCGGGATGTTGACAATTATTGGAGAAAATATTGTGGATTGGAGATCTACAAAGCAAAAGTCCACATCCGCATCTACTATGGAGGCGGAGTACATCGCCATGTCACAAGCTGCAAGAGAGGCTAATTGGATGAAAATGTTCATTACGAAAATGCAACTGGAACAGCACTTCAAGACGCCATATATTGTGCTGTGCGATAATCGAGCAGCGATAGACTTCTCTAAAAACCGTATAGAGCGCTCGAGAACAAAACATATAGACATTTGTTATCATATAGTGCGAGACGCGATAAGCGAAAATATTATTATTCCAAAATATGTAACTACTGAAAATAATCTCGCGGATATATTTACTAAGGCATTATGTAGAGTTAAGCATGATAATTGCGTGAATGAGTTGAAGTTGAGTTCAGAGAGTCCGAAGCGCAAAGTGGGAGATTGATGGATGTTGCGCTTCAGCCATCAATACTTTCTTTTTCTGTATTTGAATCTGGCGGGACGCCGAACGGTGCTGCCGTTGGCGGTCTTTGTTGGGGCCGGCCGTGGGCCTAGTTATTTCTTTCGTTAGTTATGTAGTGCTGTCTGCCATGTTGCAAGGAAGGGCAGCAAAGAGACGCAGAAACGCGAAGTTTATTTTTTCATTCTCTTTATGCTATTAAACTATTATGTGCTATTTTTCTAAGTGACAAACATTGTATCTATTTATACCTAATTAAAATATATTAAGATTTTATGAAATTATTTGACACTTTTTAGTGCATTTCGAAGTCGGATTTGTTTTTTGTTAAAAATGATTTTTTTCGAATATCTTTTCGTACTGATTGTATGTTTTGGCCGACGACTTCTATTATCCGCCACACATTGATGTTCACATTCATTTCTCCTATCTTCAATCACTTCAATCATGAGAACATTTTCACTATCACTCATTGTCACTATCACACAACAATATTCACCTCTCACTTTGATCATTTCACACTTTCAAAGCTTTGAAATAAATTCAGTGACGCTATCTATTTCTTGCTTCGAATGCAACTGTCGCGAAATCGAAAAATGCAATACGGAGAAACATAGGGCTCCATGGTGGGGAGTGTTTCAAAGGACTACGAAAAATAAAGAACAATGACAAAAAAAACTTTTGAAGTTGTATTCATTTATAATATTATGATTTTAAATTATAAAACAAAAATATAACATGAAAATAAAAATTTAATCCGTAAAATTAAAAATTAGAAATTAGGAAAAGGTTTATTTTATAAAACAGTGAACACGGTCTTGATCCCCACCACCATTCGAGTGGTTTCAGCATCAACGACAAAAGACAATCAAATTACAAGATGTCAGACCAAGAGGTGCGTATAATCGGCCAGTAAAATTATTATATCATTAATTTTACGTTATTTATATATAAATTACTATTTTTCAGATGGAAGTTGTCTAAATAGACGAGGAGAAGACAGAAAGCAAAGAAGAAAAGAAAGAAGAGGTGAAAGAACAGAAAAAAGGTGAAAAAGAGAAACAAGAAGAGAAAGAGAAGCCGTCGTCGTCAAAAGTAAGTAAAAACATTAATTTTTCTATGTAATAAATGTGGCAGAATTTGATTTTCGTGAAAAGAAATCATTTCTACAATAGTAGCAAATTAATTTACACGATTATCTTTTTTTTTCTTAATAATGTCACAATTATAGTACAATTCATTATTATATTTCAGATAAAAAAATTACTAAAGAAAGTTGTGTGTGGCGGTGGCCACCGTCGAGGAAAATGGGGCGGCCGCCGTGGAGGAAGAGGATGGCTCGGCGGCGGCAGGGGACGGAGCGGCGGCAGAGGATGGGGCGGCGGCAGAGGACGGGGCGGCGACAGAGGACGGGGCGACGGCAAAGGACGGAGCGGCGGCAGAGGAGGACGCAACGTTATTATCAATTACTATTAAGAAATAATAAATAAAACGAATATATGATAAATTAGTACATATCTCTTTATTTCTTATTCCCTTTGTTGCGAATCTCCGGCGAATAATCGTGACAGACCCGCGGGCGAGAATATTCGCGACGAGAAATTCGTACGAGTGCGAGTGAAAAAGCAAGTCCGGTAAAGTAAAGTTCACCCATAAAAATTTGTAAATACCTTGGAAGTGCTGCGTGGTAAATATCTAACGGAAGAAGAACAGGGTAAAATTGTAGGCATGAAGGAAGCAGAGTTTAGCATTCGCGAAATTGCTTGTAGGCTGGGAAGGTCACATAAAGTTGTAATAAATTTTTTACGTAACCAAGATAACTATGAAAAGAATAAAATGGGAGGACCAAAGAAGAAATTGAGTCCACGTATAGAACGAATAATTGTAAAAACGGCCAACAATACATTAAAAAGTTGTAGTCAATTTAAGTAAGAACTTAATCTCGATGTTTCAAGATGGACTATACGTCGAGTTTTACAAAGAATTCGTAACATTGTGAGACAAAAATTGATGTCTGCGCCCGAACTTCTACCGCAGCATAAGATTGCAAGACTTGGGTACGCTTGAGCAAACATGTATCGGAATTGGCATTACGTAAGTTAATTTTAGATATTAAAACTTTCTAAACGCAGCTCATTCTAATTTATTTTATTGACATCTAGACTATCTTTTCGGACGAAAAGAAATTTCGGTAGAGGAAGCCTTATGGTCTTGCACTAATGGGATGTTACAATTAGCTTTTCCATCGAAAAAAATGAATAGCGACGAATATATTAGCATCCTACAAAATAATTTACTACCCTTTCTTTAAGAAAATAATACCATAAATTGGTCGTTTCAACAAGATAATGCAGCAATACACACAAGTCGAAAAGTGATGGCATGGTTTGAAGCAAACGACATTAATATTATGTAAGCGTTGTCCAGTTCGGGCGTCAGGTCCTTATCTATGTTTATATAAGCATGGTGCGCCGTAGAGTCGCTACGGCAAGGGGAGTGATTGAGGTTTCAGTATGGATGGCGAGAGTTCTTTTTGAAAGAGTTCCGCATGAGCCACTGAAGATTACGGATCGTTTAACTGAATCGGTCTTAGTTCATTTTCTATACCATCATCTCCTAAAGTTATTAAATAGCCAGCATATTCGCCAGATCAGAATCCCATGGAAAATATCTGGGGCATAACTGTAAGGAAGGTTTTCGGTGAAAATTGACAATACGGAAATGTTTCCGTATTAAAAAATGCGATAATTAGAATAAGTAACGAAATCAACAGAGATATTTTTCGGAAACTTATTGATAGCTTATCAAATAGAATTTTTGAGTTAGTTACAAAAAAGGGTGGGCCCACAAATGATTAAAATCGATTATGACAGACTTTGTTTGATCTAGTGCTATAGTTACGCAACAGTGGAAATTCATACTTTTGATTGTATGGTTTTGTAAAAGAGGATAATTTAAATAAAAATTTATTTAAACCCTATTATTTTTCATATTTTTTCAATTTTTACAATTAATTTTCTTGCACTTTCAATCTAAAGTCCAAAATAACTAAAAATTTAGGTGGTGCTGTAGTTATGCACCGCAGTGTAGCTGAAATGGGGTGGCCGAGCGCACACCTAAGTTAGGCATTCCTAACGGTTGCCGTACACCTGAATCGTTATTCATGAATAACAAATAAACTAATAAGTCGTTTAGAAGTAAAGTGTTTTATCATTTATGAAAAAAATGTTTTTTTTTCTTAACAGCACGTTTCCAAGTGGATAAATTGTTATAAAAAAAAATGATTTTTCTAACTGTGAGAATATGCGTTCTCCTCCTTCTTCCCCTTCCCCACTCTCCCCATCTAAGCGGCCCAGGGGAACGCGTCGCGAGCTAGAAGCTCGCTAGAACCACTTACTTGTCGCGTACCAAAGAGAGAGCAGTATTAGTTATCGTTACTCTTGCATATCTTTAATCTTACTTCATTATTGTATTCTAATCGCTTAACGTATATATATATAACCTAATTACCTTTGTCGTAAATATATCTTAGAATGTTCTTTAATTTGTATGTTTTTATTATATGAATTTATTTGGAATATTATACACATAAATATATAAGTAGATAAGTCTTTAGGATAGTAACAAAAAGTAAATGTACCATATTTGTATATTATAATTAATAAAATATCTTAGAATAGATCCTTAATCGATTATACTTATCGAACGTAGGGGAAGCCATGGCACGCATTAAAATAAAATTCGCATCACTCTCATACCAAACTAAAGAAAAGCAAACAAACGGAAACTCAAGAGCGCCACCTTTAAAACCTATCTTTAAATTTACTTAAATCTAACACTTCCCCTTAAATTGAAAGATAACTTTAACTAACCAAGCCCAATTCTTTAACACATTTAATATGCTTCGGTCCGCTTAAGGCTTTAGTCAATATATCAGCGACCATATCATTTGTACGCAGGTACTTAAGTTTAAATTTTCCTTCGCGCAATACCTCCTTTATAAAATGATGCAGTATAGCTATGTGTTTAGTTCTCGCATGAAATGCGGTATTCTTAGATAATTTTAATGCTCTCGCATTAACGTTTTAAACTGTAATATCGAGCTCAAGCTTCACTCCAAGTTCCGAAAATGTATCCATCAAATATATAGCCTCTTTTGCAGCGTCTGTAATGGCAACGTACTCCGCCTCCGTGGTTGAGAGAGCAACCGTGCGTTGCTTCCTCGACTCCCATGAAATAGGACATCCACAAAAATGGAACACGTAACCGGTGAAGGAACGACGATCATTGATGCAACCACCCCAATGGGCATCTGCAAAACCCTTCAAAGAACTATTACCCGACCGATAGGTCAAACAGTAGTGATCGGTTCCCTTTATGTACCTAGGTACCCTTTTTGCTGCCTCCCAATGAGCCCTCCCATAACAATTGTTAAATTGGCTCAAATAACTTACCGCATAGCTTTTATCAGGCCTGGATACAGTTGATAGGTACATTAACCCACCTATCAACTCACGATAAGGATGCTGGTTGTCCTTACAATTGGCCTTACAATTTTCCTTAATTAACGCAGTACCTGGCTCTAATGGAACTTTAACTGGATTAGCCTCAGTCATATTAAATTTTTCCAGCAATTTCTTTATATACATTTTCTGACTTAACTTTACTTCTCCTTTGTTGATTGAAAATTCAATGCCGAACCAATATTGAACATTTCCTAAGTCTTTGACCGAAGAGAAAGCTTTAGCGAGACCATCTTTAATTCGCTGAATTCTCTTTAAGTCTCTAGATAAAATCAGAATATCATCGACGTAGACAATAACTAATAATAGGTCTTCCCCTTTACCAAAACAATATACGCAAGGGTCAGAATTTGATGGATGTAGACCCAGCGCCCTTAATTCTTCGTCCAACCTTGTATGCCATTGTCGACCGGCCTGCTTTAACCCGTATATTGCCTTCTTTAATTTGCAGACTTTGTCTCCGGATTGGAGTTGTTTTAGCATCTCCTTAGCTATAGCTCCAGCTTGACTACCAGCCTGTTCAAGATCTATAATTTTTTTTAGTACATCCTGTGTGTTCCCCGGAACCTCCATGTAAATTTCTTCGTTCAGAGAACTATTTAAATATGTGGTGGCAATATCAACCTGATGAATGCTCATTCCATAATGAGCAGCCAATGCCGCTGCCAGGCGAATTGAACTCAGACGAGCTACAGGCGCAAAAGTCTCCGAGAAGTCCATTCCAGGTCTCTGGCTGAATCCCCGAGCTACCACCCTGGCTTTTCTTTTGCTAACTGTTCCGTCTGATCCGTACTTGTTAGTTAATACCATGCAACTATCAAATGTCTTTCGTGATTTTGCGTGGGCTTACTACCTTTACGGTTCCACCACACGGCCCCCATGGGCGTGGGATTGGGATATGCCCAATCAGCGCGTTCCCGCCAAAGCGGAGGACTACCAGATCGGCACCAGGTAATCACGGGCCCTGGTACCAGACCTCTGGTGGGGCCGAGTGACTTTCCAACACTCTACCAGCTATACAGGCTGGTTCCCGAGCTGAGGGTACGCAGCTCATCCGCCGAAGGCCCGAGTAGAGTTCGAGACACACCACCAGGCCCTCTTGCCAGCATGCGGCCTAACCACTGCCCCTGCGACGGGCATCAACCCTGAGGGCGCCCCGGTCCTCGCGGTACCAGTCACGACCACTGGTGAGATCGGCATGGCCGAAGCCACTCCCATGTATGGAGGCCCCGCAGCCTCCGGCACTGGTCAGCCAGCGATTCGGGTGCGTGGGGACGCCAATCCCCAAAGGACACGAAGCAGGAATCGATCGACAGGTCTTTCAGCCTGCTCGTGTCCCCCCTGCGCCATCCTCTCGACACCCACACACTCACGCTAAACATGCATACACATTCTTCTTCTTCTTCCAAACGCTTCTCTCGCATACGCACAAAACCGTTCATACTTTTCCTTGCATACTAGCACACCACTCACATCCACACTACCATCCTCTCTCCCTACCACGCCACATTCACTCAGGTCCCGGAGGTCCTCATACATTGAACATTCAGCCAACACATGTTTCCAATCCTCTCACTCAGCTCCACATAAACACCGCTCACTCACACTCAGACCACGCTTATACAAAAATGCATTCATACTCCCGTGCCCAGTCAACAAGAAACATGCATACACATTCGGTTCAAACTGCACACACCTCTCTGCAAACCTAACATTCTGGATATACTCATACGTAACACGACCTTTCACACTTTCATCCCATCTTCTCTGCCAACAGTCATACACTCTTTCATCTACCATCTTCACACAGTCCTCCACCGCTCTTTCATCTACCATCTTCACACAGTCCTCCACCGCTCTTCCATCCAAATCATTCGGAGCAACGATTTCATTTACACCCACGCTTCCACCACTCTCTAATCTACAACACACACCCCTCCTTACATACTCCAGGTCCCAAGGCAAGGTGTCCATCAACACTTGCATACTCTCCGTTGAAACGGTTCTACATACATTCAAGCATGCATACAATACCACTCGCTGACATCTATTCATCAAATCTCTCGCATATTCATATTGCATCACCTCATACCACACACTCGCACCGTACATAACACACGCAACAAACAGTCCCTTATATACAAGTCTCACCGCTCTCTTCCTCATACCCCATTCACTCTTCAACACTCTCCTCATCGCACCTACAACATTCATTACCTTGGTCCTCAAGTACTCCAAATGCACTTTGAAGTGCATTCTCTCACTCATCCAAATTCCCAAATACTTTACACTTACCACATACTTGATTGGTTTCCCATTCATACGCACAATCGGACGTCTACTCGCAGCCATACTACCTGTCAAAAGCATTGCCACTGTTTTACCCTCGGACACACTAACACCCACTTCCGCACCCCACTCACACACTATTGCCATCCACTCTGCTCCCTTTCGTTCAACTTCCATTCGGTTCTGTCCCTCCACAATCAGCGTCAGGTCGTCCGCGAAGGCGATACACTTGCACTCGCATTCTCGCAGGTGCCGCAGGAGTTTGTTCATCCTCCCGATCCAGAAAAATGGACCGGAAGTGGATCCCTGCGGACATCCTCGCTCAACATCCTTCCACACAACGTCATTCGCACTACACATACACGCTACTCTCCTCTGGAAGTAACTTTTCCAGAGGGGCATCTCTTTGCAACCCGTCTCATTCAACCATTCAATCACACTACTCCGCTCTAGATTATCAAACGCTCTTTTAAAATCCACAAACACTCCAAGCACATACTTACACTCACTCTCTTCCACATACCCTCTCATTCTTAGCCAAGCACTCTCCGTCGATCGGCCCCTGCGAAAGCCGTGCTGTGCATCATCCATACTATCACACACTCTCTTTTCATGCCTTTTCATCATCATTTGTTTCAGGGTTTTCCCCAGCGCAGACAACGAGCTAATCGGTCTATATGACGCAGGGTCCGAACGCGGTTTCTCCGGGGACTTCAGGAAAACCACCACACACGCTTTCTTCCACTCGTCCGGAAAATATCCGGATTTCAAGCACTCATTATACAGTCTCAACAGATATCCCGGAATTGCATACCAAAGCATTCGTAACATTTTCACCGTTATTCCATCTATGCCAGGTGCCTTACCCAGTTTCGCTGCCATTACTGCCTCATTCACTTCATCCCATTCAAACTCCTCTATCTCATTCGTCCTCTCACCCACAGTACTTTCTCCTCCTGACATACTCGCAGCTGGGAAGAATTGCTCCAACAGCACTTCTGCACATTCTCTCCACGTGGAATAATTCACTCCATCAACATTCAGCGAACTCATTCTCTCCCGCCCAGTCTTACCTCTACACACCCTGTACACAGGGCCCCACGGATCCAGGTTTGACGATACACTCACGAACTGTCGCCAGTTCTCTTCTTTCGCTCTCAACATCTCCCGCTTGTACTCACTTATCAAACTTTTATACCTACCTAATCGCGCATCCACATCCTCGCTTCTTCTCTTTCTCGCTCTCTGCCATAACTTTCTACTCCTTCGCACTTTAGCTCTCAGTTTCTTCAAGTCATCCGTCCACCACACTGTCTTCCTGTCATTAACTCTTTTCTTCTCTTTCATCCTCTTATCATTCGCGCCCTGGATTCATTGCATCATGCACTCAAGCATCCCATCCACGTTTGTCCCATTCCACACATCCTGATCACACGTCGATGCATACTCCATTAAATCATTCTTGTATCCTTCCCAGTCCACGTCCTTGCACACCCATCGCTTGCACACACTCGAGGCACTCTGCTGTCGCTCATCGCACATCATCCTAATTAGTATCACATTGTGATCACTTATTCCCCAGTCTCCCTTAACTTCCCATTCAAAACGGCACCTGGCTGACAATTCATTCACCAGAGTGACATCAATGTCACTCTGTCCTCTCGCTCCCAAGAAAGTATAATACTCACTCGGCTCATTCAACACAATCATGCCATTCGCTAACACCCATTCTTCCAAGGTCCTTCCACGTATCTCATTCTCTCTACTGCGTCCCCCGCCCTTACTATACCATAAAGGCGAGGTCGCGTTCGCATCCATCCCAAACAACACACGCTTTCCCCTCACATGCTCTTTCACTCTCTCCATGTACGTCAGGTACGGCACAATGTCATGGCCATACCTGCAGTACATTGACACTACATACAGCTCCCCAAAGTCCCCTTTGATCCACACACATACACCATATTCGTTTGTGCATTCACTCACACACATCGTTTCCACGTTCACATCACGAATAACCACTGCAGCCTTGGCAAGGATACTCTCACAAACATACACTCGCCACGCGCTCGGTAAACCTCTCACATACCCATGCGACACATACAGCTCTTGTAAAAGAGCAACACTCAGACACTGTTCATTCATAACATTGCCCAGGTCACACAACACACCATACGCTCTCTGACAGTTACACTGCAACATTCTTAAGTTCTCACTAGTCATCGCTCTTTTTCCAGCATTCTCACATAATCCGGACATTCGCAGGACAGAACCGAATGGTTAGCATCTCTGCCTTTCATCTTGCAGTTCCGACACACACATGCACTCCTACACTTATCCTTCAGATGTCCACTCTCTCCACACTTCTCACACAATCTCTCTTTCACACTACATTCACGCATCATATGTCCGAAGGCAAAACACTTATAACAGCACATGACGTTCACAAACTCTCTCACTTTACACGCTTTCCACTTAACATACACTCGTTCTTCGCTCATCAACACATCACGCATCCTTTTCGACACCTCCACGATCACATTACCCACATCCGCACCTTTCTTGCTCGCTCTACTCACAATAAGCGCCCGTTCTTTAAATTCCATCTCCAGCACTCCAGCAAATTTTAAATTCTTTACATACAATTCACTCATAAACTCGTCATTCGTCATCTCATTCGCAACATCAAATACAATCAATTTCGGATCCACTCTCTTTGGCATATCCACCTTGAGACCTAGCTCAGCAAACTTTCTGCATTCCCTCAGCATTTCCATTTCTCTTGCACTCGCCGCTTCGATCGCCACTCCTCCACTCCTAGTCTTTCGCACAGCTTTCACTCTCACATTCAAACTTCCACTCACACCACGCATCACCTTCTCTTTCACCTGCTCACTCGTCATCTTCTCATTCTCGTCCATAGCCCTCACAACTATCGCAAAAGACTTCACCTTTGCTTTCTCACTCACACTATCACTCATCACACGGTCAGACACACCAGTTACATTCTTGCCAACAACACTCGCAAAACTTCTCGACTCAGGCACACAGACATGCTCATCCAAATTTCTCCTGCACTCTTCCAGACCACCAGCCAATCTCTCATTCTTCCCGATCATTCTCATCACACATTCCTCATACTCACTCGCACAACCCAAAACAAACTCACTCACTACCTTGGACACACGGTTGGTTTCAGTAAAAAGAAATTTTCGCAGTTTCTCGCCAACCTTCCGCATTGCCTGCAGCTCCAAAAACTCCTCCCCCTCCTCCTCCGACGCATTATCATCGTCCGTTTCCTCCCGCTTCCTTCTTTTCTGCGGGCTCGGACTCCTGGAGCCCCACTTCCTGCCCTTTCCAATCAGCCCTCCACCACGCGAGCTGCTCGGCGCCCCACTACCGCCGCTTCCACCAGCACCACCACTTACTTTTTCCCCCCCGATATCCCCGAATTTGACAAATTTATCCATGAGATTCCCACGAGTTGGGACGAACATCGGTCACTCCCCGGGTGACGCCCTTCCCGGGGAGAAGGCTCTACACTCAAGAGGTCGCCAGGTGTCTTGAGGAGGCCGCAAGGGACTGGTGCACCCACCAGGCACCCCTGGCGTTAACTCCAGGAGTGCCCCTTCGCCGCGCACCGCAGCTTGAGGCTAGGGATTTTTTATAGAGGTTGTCATCCTCGCAGGCCGGCCAATAAAGGCAAGCCCCCCGTTCCAGCGAAACATGACCGCTGGTTTACGGTATGATGTGACGCCGCTGCCACCTTTTCGCCTCTCCGACCCAGGCCTTACCGGCTAGGGAGGCCCTGCCAGCATCCGAAGATCCCGCCGGCATCGCCACGGGTCATCTGCGAGGCTACTTCGACAGCAGCAAACGCCCCCCTTTCAGTCGCCTCTTACGACAGGCAGGGGTTACCGTGGCTGTATTCTAGCCCCCAGCCACAGGGGGAACAATGCAACTATCAATCACATTCTTTCCTTGGGGTCGCTCGACCAAGTCCCAAACATCCTTCTCCAACATTGATTTGACTTCGCTAACCATTGCCAATAGCCATTCATTGGCATCTTTCCCAGATATGGCAATGTCCATGGGAACCTCGGTGGCGTATCCTGCAAAATTTTCTGTATTTTTGGAGTATACCTTACGCGGTCTTCCTCTAGCTCAGGTCCTCATTATTCGAGGATGCCCACGGCCTCTCTTTGTTACTGTACTCGCTTCACCTTCAATGTTATCGTCGATTTCATATTCAGTGTTATCCTCGATTTCGTCTTCAGTGTCGTCTCCGTCTGCTTCATTTGTTTCCAGACGGACTGCTACGTCATTAGATAACCTTATGTTTAAATGGTCAGTATCATTCTTTTCATCTACCTTAGTTGATATTCCCTCATCCGGATCTAGACCATGCGTTGAATCTGTGAATTTTACATCACGGCTTATCACGATTTTATTTGTATTAGTGTCTAAGAGACGGTATCCTTTAGAGTGTTCGTCATAACCCGCAAATCTGTACTCCTTTGCTTTATCGTCCAGTTTCCTGCGCAATTCTTTAGGGACATGTGCGTATACTTTAGACCCCAAAATATGCATGTCTTTAAGGTCTGGCTTCACTCCGCACCATCTCTCCATTGGAGTTACATTTGTAGCCTTAGTAACCAGTTGATTTTGCAGAAAATTTGCAAAATGAACAGCCTCACCCCAATATTTCTTCTCGAGTTTGGCATCAATTAACAGGCATCTGGCCATTTCTAATAAGGATCTATTTTTCCTTTCGGCAACACCGTTTTGTTCTGGTGTATAGCTAACTGTATACTGGTTCCTTATTCCTTCTTTTCTAAAAAAATCCTTTAAATCCTTATTAATATATTCTGTGCCTCTGTCCGATCTAAAAACCTTGGGGACTACACCGAATTTCATTTTTACTTCCTGTACGAAATTCTTAATTTTCTCTGTAACCTCAGATTTCTGACTCAGTAAATATATAGTTGTGTATCGACTATAGTCGTCAATTAGAGTCAGTATATAACGATTTTGACCTGGTGTCATTGTCTGCACAGGGCCACAGACGTCTGAATGAATTAATTGCAATATAGAACTGGACTTACTTTCTGACTTCTGTGGAAAAGGTTTTCTAGCCATCTTCCCCTTCATGCAGGTGTCGCAGACCTCTCTTAGTCCACAATCCTTTATTACAATTCCTTTTGCTATTCCTTTGGATATCATCGTCTTACTTGCCTCGAAATCCCTGTGGCCTAGTTTCCTATGCCAGACGTGTTGACAGTTAGGAGAATGCTGATTTTTGACAGTAAGAGCCCTATCTGTCTCTCTTAATTTAAACAAATCTCCACATAAATCAGCCTTGACTATAATTTTATCCTTATGTTTTATTGTACATGTTCCTTTAGTAAATATCACTTCAAAATTTTGTTCAGTTAATCTTTTAACAGATATTAAATTTTCTTTCAATACTGGAACAAAAAGCACATTTTTTAATAGGAATAATCAGAGGATTGCCTTCAGAGTCCTCACATAAGATTTCTCCATCTCCTCTGCCTTCAATTTCTGCATAAGAACCATTTGCTAGTCTTACGCTCTCTTTATTGCACTTTTCCAGATTCTTAAAAAAACTTCTGTTGTTGGACATGTGACTTGTAGCACCTGAATCGATGCACCAATCATTCCTACCCCAGGATATGTCACTGTTCCCAACATAGAAACATGCCTCACTTGTAGAAGCATCCGCACTTGTACCCCTATTAACAACTTGACTGGCTTTCTGTATGGATTTCGTGGGGTTCTTTTCTTTCCACTTCTGGTACCTAACACAGTTTTTCTTTAAATGTCCTTGCTTTTTACAAAAATAACAGGTGTAAGTATTTGACTGTTGCTTGGACGGATTTGAACCCAACTTGTCCTTGTGTACCACCTTTAATACTTTGTTTTGTTCTTGGGGTTCACTCTTTGAATTTTGGCGCCTTGTTGCTTCATCAACCGATTTTCCCTTGACAAGTTCTAATGTTAGTTCATCCTCATTCCTAGTCTCCAGAGCTGTGATAAGGGCACCAAAAGAATCTGGGAGATTACTTAACATGATAGATATAGTGAGCTTTTCTTTAAGAACTTCCCCTATTGCTGCAAGTCTATCTACAAGGCTCAACATTTCATGTATGTATTTTTCCATACCACCGTCTTCAGTTAATTTTAGATTGATTATTCGTTTAAGCAGATGTACCTGATTGCTTAACGAAGCCTTCTGATGATATTTTTGCAGCGCTTCCCACGCTTCCTTGGCAGTCGTGGTACTCTTGAAGTGTATAAATTGGTCATCTTCTAATAAAAGTCCAATTATTGCTCTTGCTTGACCATCGGCCTTTATCCATCTTGCATCTGCATTCTCAGGTTTATCGTGATTTACTGTATGCCATAGGTCTTCTTTTATCAAAAGTAATTCCACTTTGCTTTTCCGTATATCATAATTCACATTATTTAACTTTGTAATAGAAAAGCGTAAATCCGCCATTATGTCTCACCATGTGCCTCTGGGTCCATAACCTCTTAGAATGTTCTTTAATTTGTATGTTTTTATTATATGAATTTATTTGGAATATTATATACATAAATATATAAGTAGATAAGTCTTTAGGATATTAACAAAAAGTAAATGTACCATATTTGTATATTATAATTAATAAAATATCTTAGAATAGATCCTTAATCGATTATACTTATCGAACGTAGGGGAAGCCTTGGCACGCATTAAAAAAAAAAATTGCATCACTCTCATACCAAACTAAAGAAAACCAAACAAACGGAAACTCAAGAGCACCACCTTTAAAACCTGTCTTTAAATTTACTTAAATCTAACAATATATCAATCACACGTTCAACTGAATAAGAGTTTTCATTACCGTTCGGAATACCTCAACCAGAAACCGTATCCCATCACTAACTAATATTAGAAAAAGATAATTAGACTTACCCATTCATCCACGAATGAACCTGCTTCGACGGTAGTGAATCGTTGACTCTGAGTCGTAGTGCCGGTCCTGACCTTTCCAGGCAATCCGAAACAGCTGATGTTACGGTCGGGTCGGTGAACTCACTGCACTGCACTGCACTGCACGACAGAAACGGGCAAAAATGTATGTAGATAAATTGTATTCGATCTTCGTCGAATAAAAAATACTTTATTGTTATCCGTTACTCGAAGTTCGAATAATCACGAAGTATCTTATCCGAAGCGCCACGGATGAACTAGTTTATTCGACGAGAATTTATCCGACGGACCAAAAATACTTTGGTGTGTGAAGTTAGCCCCGCATTTTTCGAATTTTGTATTTTTTGAAATTGTGCTGCATTGTGCTACGTTTGTGCCATATTGTGCCGTAAACCGCAACTCTGTAAGTCAAAGCGTACTCAAGAAAATTAAAAAAAAACAAAATTTTTGATAGCCCCGCACTTTTCGAATTTTGAGACTTTCTTTTTTGTGCCGTATTGTGCTATGTTTGTGCTGAATTGTGCCGCAAACGAGAGATCGATAACATCAATAACAATTAAGAAAATATATAAAAACAAAATTATACTAGCCCCGCACTTTTGCCGAAATAAACTTTTTACTTTTTAGATAATTTGTGATAATTTGTGCTACGTTGTGCCGTCGATAGAAACTCGATATCTCTACTCATTTTGTAGATAAAAAATATTGAATTTTTAGGAATACGAAATTTAATATTCGTATAACTTACGAACAGCGATAGATAATCGAATTCTTTAAGTTGTGCAGAATTGTGCTATTTACAATCTGCGAGATACATGCGTTAAAAGTTGATATTAGCTTGAGTGTCAATGAAAATTAACAAAAAAGGATGGGGATGATTCAAAAATTAGATATTTTCGAATTTTCTTTGATTGTGCGGGATTGTGCTAGACTAGCACAACAACTTTTCCTAATGACAAAATTTCGTCAGATCGCCAGATTTCGCAGCACTGGCAAAGTTAAGAATCATACGTTAGGAATTTGCATGCATTTAAAAGCTGGATAGTGCAAGAGAGATTGGGACCCAAACATTGTATACAGATATCCAGCCGTGGTGTCGTCGGTTCTGCATTCGCGCACATCGTTTGTATTCAGCCGAGGAGTCGATTCTGTGTTGTTTATTTATTCTATTATTATTCTATTACTATTGTTAGCTTGTAAATTACTTTAATTTTCAATGGGAAGAAACTGTCCGGTTTCATGGAGATCACAGGCTTATCCTAACATCATAAAGTACCTAATTTGCAGTCAATAGTTCTGCAGCATATTCTAAATAAATAAATGAATATAATTCAAACTATATCGTGTTTGATATCATTTTAATCAGAAAGATCTCACAAATGCATTAGGAATAGTTTGATTAAGAAAAGGACAAAAATAAAAGAATTTTATCATTGAATTGGTATTAGTCACACTGATATTACGGTTCGGATCATGTTACACGGCTTTCACGTCGAGCATCTCGGATGCCAAGGCGGAAGCCCCCATGTGGCGGGGATAGCCACCTTGCACTTATTCAGATTTTAAACGCATGCAAATTCCTAATTTTGCTAGTGCTACGAATTCTGGTGATCTGACGAAATTTTGTCATTAGGAAAAATTGTTGTGCTAGTCTAGTACAATCCCGCACAATCAAAGAAATTTCGAAAATCTCAAGTTTTTGATTCACCCCCAAGCTTTTTCGTTAATTTTTATTGACACTTAAGCTAATATCAACTTTTAACACATGTGTCTCGCAGATTGTAAGTAGCGCAATTCAGCACAACTTGCAGAATTCGATTATCTATCGCCGTTCGTAAGTTATACGAATATTAAATTTCGTATTCCTAAAAGTTCAACATTTTTTATCTACAAAATGGTTAGAGATATCGAGTTTCTATCGACGGCACAACGTAGCACAAGTTATCGCAAATTATCTAAAAAAAAAAAACTTTATTTCGGCAAAAGTGCGGGGCTAGTATAATTATGTTTTTATTTATTTTCTTAATTGTTATTGATGTTATCGATCTCTCGTTTGCGGCACAATTCAGCACAAACATAGCACAATACGGCACAAAAAAGAAAATCTCAAAATTAGAAAAGTGCGGGGCTATCCAAAATTTTGTTTTTTAAAATTTTCTTGAGTACGCTTTGACTTACAGAGTTGCGGTTTACGGCACAATACGGCACAAACGTAGCACAATGCAGCACAATTTCAAAAAATACAAAATTCGAAAAGTGCGGGGCTAACTTCACACACGTAAATACTTTGGTGAAAATGCCGAATAGGGTAACCCGCCCCAATGACCTTGATCTTGAGATATGTTGTCAAGGACATGTCCTCGAGTAACTTTTTCTAATAACTTAACCGTCCCTTACTGCTTATTAAAAAGTTATTAACAAAAAAAGTTTGGGTAATTATTGAGATTAGGTTACACCTCACCGATTTTGATGAAATTTAAATATGTTATGAAACTCAACATTTTGAACAACTTTTTCCTATACATATAACCGCTGCTCGGCCTTAGTTTTCGAGACATTTTCGGAAAACTGCTGCTACTACTACAATGAATTCTACGTATACCTATGCATCTACGGCGGCGTATGCGTCAGCAACGGACCGCCGATTATCTACTGTTTTCACAAACACATTGCGGCGGTCGAAAAGCCATAGATATAACGGGTGACCTTTTTAACACAGTATTGACGGTTTATATTTCTTTAATCTATAGATACATATTACCTCCGAAAAAGTTCGAAATCTAAAAGCATCGGCACCCTTTTCCCATAAATTATAACCTAACCTAACTTAATTATTCTATTTACATATTTACACAGTTATGCATCCTCCATCAATAGAATAATTAGGTAAGGTTAGGTATATTATTGATGTGTTAGGTTAGGTTAGGTTAGTTCTGGGTTAGTTCTGGGTAGCTGGGAAGCTCGGAAAGGTTAGGTCATATATTTAAATCCGGCCGCCACACAGTGTCACAATACGCGTTCAAAAATAAAAAAAATAAATTATGAAATTTTATTTCCATGGCAGATAGAAAACACTCTTCTGATAAAGAAATATCGCATCTTAGCAACATAAATAACAAACCGAGGTTAGTAATTAACCTCGAAGTTCACCAAAACCACACAAGCATTAATTACGCATAACGTATAATTAAAAATTGAATTTCTGTTTGTAGTTGTTACGTCCGGGCTGAATTTTTATCAACCCGACCTTGCGTTTCTCATCGGGTGCGCAGCACTTGAAAGTATTACACGTGAGGGATGCAAGGAAGGGCCTCATTTTTCTAAATTTTCCGTTTCTGTTCGCGCTCCTCCGATCTCGTGCTTCTTCGTCGGGTGCGCATGCACGTGAAGGTATTCCACGCAAAAACATGAGAAAGGAGTTTGAGATTCAAATCGACCTTTTCTTTTCTTTTCCTTTTACTCTTTTATTTCGTTTCAATAGCTACTTTCCAGTATACCTAATTTGTGTGCCTCGCCGGTGCGACGCACTTGAAAGTATCCCAGGCGAGGAACACAAAGAAGGCTGTATTTGGCTCTTTCAAATAATACAAATTAATCTTCCTTGGGACGATTGCCGTTGGAACTATGTTTGGAAATGTACAGAAATTTGAAACCGTTAAGGGCAAGGAGAGGTATCATAAACATCCTTCGCCGCGCGGTTAAGCAGTGAGACGCACATGGAGGAATCCCAGCTTAACTGCGCAGAATAAAGAAAATGCGATTTTCGCCCTTATTTTACAAGCGGATACCTCTCATACCAGTAAAGCATGCGTCAGCCGGTCCTTCCACGGGAGAATGAGTGCAATAAAGAATGAAAGTGATTTGTTTTAAATATTATAAAATGATCTGAATGGGAATGAAAAGCGAGGTTTGCGTGACAACCACTGAGAGTTTGAAAACGACGACGAACGTTTAGGAACGTTCGAGACAACGGTCGACGGGGATCGTAAACGCGTATTGTCACAAATAGGCAACAAAAACTGCCAAGCAATGTTCTGGTACAAATTCCGAGAATATGTTAACGGATATATGTATATTATTCGATATGCGCGAACTTGCGAAAACGCGAATAGAATGTTCCCGAAACTATTGAAATTAAAACATCAATCTCTTTGTCACAGAAGCCGGAAAATGCGTGTAATAAAACAAACATCGATTATAAAATACCTCGAATGAATCAAAGCCCTAATACTATTATTTACACGAATATTATAACAATTAACATAAAATAAAACGTTAATCGACACCAGAGTTCGTTCCTAAAAACTTCGTTAATTAATTAAGAACCGAATAAGATCAAATAAAAGTATTTCGAAGATTCTAGAAGGCATAGAAATTGCGACGCACGAAATTCACGAAGCGCTGTAGGGGTAAAAGAGAAAGACGGTCAACCATTAGACAGAGTCAGAAGAAAATCAAGGAGGGATGAGAACTCGGGAAACGCGCCTAGACAAAACCAATACGCGCGGGCCTTCCCCTTCGACACGTACCCCGATTTGCCAAATGATGTCCCCACTTTGGGCCCATGATCGCGGGTCGAACGCTGAGATACGATCGCTTGACTGAGGCAAATCACTCTTCGTCGAAAAATCGCAAGGTACGTGACGATGAGCCCGTGTCCGCGTAGAGACAGAGTTGTCTACGGTATCGTGAGATCGGATTGCTCGGCAAAGTTCCTCCGTGTAACGAGGCAGAGTGTCGGGAGTGTGTCAATTCGCGATTATCGTGTCAAAGACTAATACGGATACGTAAAATCTTTCACATTTTTCAATTTCTATCCTTTTCTCTTTCATTTTAAATCGTTCGCTAATAATTATATTCCTTTTTCGCGTCGCGTTGTATTTCGTATATTTTGTCAATCGTAAATCCGTAATTCGTAACACCGTTAACAAGGCTCAAACGCGAACGCGTAGTGCGTGTGCAAATAGTTCTCATCCTCTCTTCGATTTTCCAGATTTCAGACCATCACCACAGCGTCCAGAATACTGAACTTATCGCAAATATTTTACTCTTGTATTACATCGAATTGGTGAGTTGCACATTTTATATCTTCGTTAACACAACGAATCTGGTGTCGAGTGAGGGCAAAACGGCAATCTGAGAGACTGCTAGTCGTGGAAGTATCCAACTAGATCGACCCATTCTAATTGTAAAAAAAAGAATCGAGGTAATTAACAAAATAATTTTCCGTCTATACGCGCACGAAGATGGCCCATGAGACCGTTAGTTCCTGGAAGTATCCAACTGGGTCCGTCTTCTTTCGGATCGTAAAATATAATAACGCAAAACACCGAAGTTTGAATCACGATCTTTAAAGTCAGCGTAGCTTTTTCCTGTCAGTTTCTGTTAAAAGTTCGTTCATTTACTTACATTAATTTAACATCCGTTCTAACATATTATTTTCTAATATTTTTCTCATATATTTTATACAGCTCGTATACTTTGTGAACTAAACTACTTTGTTGTACTTATTTTTCTCAAAATTATACACATCTTACCCATATTCAACTTTTAATCATTTGCATTCAAACACCCTTAACATTTTCTTATTAACACGCCTACCTTCTTGCACGAATTCACACGAGGGGCCTGTATAGGACCAGAGCATTGACGAACTCAATAATTATATTCAGAATCTTACTTCAAATTAAACGATTCTTTTTAAATTGTTCTGATCGTTATCGACCTAACATCGTCGAGCGCGATTGGGACTGGTGGCAGCGAATAATACCGTTCTCATCCGCGTATCAATCATTAATCAATTTCCTTTTCTTTTTATTTTTAATTTTTGTACGTCGCGCGTCGTATCTCGCTCGCGACGTAACATAGTTATAAGTTATATATTTTCTTTGTCATTTTTAAGTAAGTTCGAAGTGTTGTGTTTTAGTTTTAACACGTTGAGTGCGGTGCCGATTTCGCTAGACTTTCCGCTCAGCCGGCAGCGCTCGGCTCGGTGTCGCCCAAGCGCGTGAGCACTTGATGCCGAGAATCCACGTCACTTAAACGAAAAATCGATTGCCGGGCCCCAGGGACCGGCGCCGGCTGAACGGAAAGTCCACTGCCGGTCCCTAGGGACCGGCGTAGCACTCAACGTGTTAATATCCAAAAGTTTTAATTTTTAAAAGTATGGATAAGTTTCAATTAATTAAACCTTATTGATTTTTTCTCTTGTTCATGAAAATAAATTCCTTTTATTCTCTTTAATTTGGTATAAATTTTATTTGCTCCTGAGTGCTCTTTCTTGAGATGTTTTATTTTTTAGAATGTGTAAGTAATAACGATTCAAAAGAAAAGAGACGCGTTGCCATCTGCCATAGAATATTGAGGTGGTTGAGTTTACAATATATCTCAGATGAAATAGAAAAAATTATTAACAAATTCTCTCGCTTAATCTGTTTGGAAATACAAACAAAGTGGGATCGATGTGCTAGAGGATATGATAAATTTTTGAAAAAACACGGTGTATGGTTGATGAAAAGTATCAAGTTGCCAGAGGAAGTTCTCAATATTTCATCAAACAAATCAAATACATCCAGTGAAAATCAACGTGGAAGACCACAAGTACCATTTGAGGAAGCGTCACTTTCCACGAAGAAACGAAGGGTGTCAGATCTGGTATATACGCGATCGCCAAATGAATTAGCATTTGCTGCAAAAATAACTTTTAAACAGGAATCATTTATATCTTGTACAGTATCCCCACTTCGTGCATTAGCATTGTATATAGACTTAGTTTTCGGAAATATAATATATTGAGAAATACCATTAATAATAGCAGTTCCAAAATATTACCGAGTTACTACACCTTAAAAAATACAGAAAAGCAGCTTCTACCATCTGATATTTCTACATCTGAAATCCATGCAGAGACGGATTTTCAAGAATTACTTGAAAAAACGATAATTTCTATTATAAAAATTATTGAAAATAAATCTCACTCAAACCCTCAAACAGCTACATTAATTTGCAAGTGGGGGTTTGATGGTAGTTCGGGCCATAGCAGATATAAGCAGAAATTTCATAATTTTATTTATAATTGTATTTGTTTCCTTGCGTTTTAAAATTTTAAGGGGTGATTCAAGGGATCAAAATAAGACGAAAATCAAAAATATCGAAATAGCGTTTGCGGCTTTGTTTCCCAGTAATTAACGTTTAAAAATTCAAGTAAAAAGCGCCTGAAACCTGCAATCCGCCCAGCACCGACGACTGAATGTCAGGTCAGCAGCAGTCGGTACAGTCATAACCAAGAATCGAAGCCAAATACAGCAGTACCGAGAAACAGAACAGCACGAGGTAAGTTTCTACTATTCAACGATTCTTGGTTATGACTGTACGTTCCCCTGTTGACCTGACGTTCAGTCGTCGGTACTGGGCAGATTGCAGGTTTCAGGCGCTTTTTACTCGAACTTTTAAACGTTAATTACTGGAAAACAAAGCTGCAAACGCTATTTCGTTATTCTTGATTTTCGTCTTATTTTGATCCCTAGAATCACTCCTTAAAATTTTGCCCACCTGTTGTCGAACACCCTGTATATTATGGGAGAATGGAATACCGTCATCGACATTATTCTGTCGTCCAACAAAGTTCATATTCGCAAAAGAAACACCTCTAGTTGTTGAATCAGAAAAAAAAATGGAACACATAATTTAAAATTTAATATCCCGCAAAATAACAATCGATTGTCTCTTAGGGGGAGGGTCAAAGGTTAGATCCTCCCCCGAGATGTGGCGCTATGCGCCAAGGGTGGGGGGTCCCGGTGTTGTTCGTTAGAGGTCCCGGGACCCTCACCATAGCCCTGTGCAGGTCACCGTGGGGGTTTTAGCCGGTAAAAATCCGGCACTCCCCCCGGCTCCTCTCCAGGGGGGCTGGGGGCGTCTTTGGAAGATTTCCCCCACGGAAAAAAAAGGTTAGGTTGGGTTAGGGTGTGTTTTTCGAAGATTTCTCCTCGTTAAATAAGAAAAAAAAAGTTAATGAATTTATATGTTTTGGGGCATTTTAGTTTTTGACCTCTAGCGGGTCAAGGTCTCATATTTAAGACTTCCTATCCATACCGTTGTGTTCCTCTCGTCAAGGGCTTTCAAATGACATATGACCCATCCCGATTTAACGTCGAGGTTTTGAGTAAACTCAATATATATATTTGAAATCATCTTAGTTTTTGACCTCTAGCGGGTCAGGGTCACATATTTAAGACCTCCCACCCACACCATTGTGTTCCTTTCGTCAAGGGCTTTCCAATGACATATGACATATCCGGATTTGCGTCCCAGCTTTTGGTAAAGGTCAACCGTGAGCGGAGGTCTTCTCGACAGTTTAAGCGCTTCGACGCCATTATCGATCTTCGATTTACCCGTGCAAGTCGTGTTCACCGTGCAATTCAGATCAAGCGTGCTGAAGTGCAAATCAACCAGACAATTGAGATCAGCAGTTCACCTAAGCCAGCTCAGAATCCTCAGCAATCGAGCAAGCGACAGGATTCTCAGGTATTGTTCAATTACACTACAAATTAAAAGCACACGTGTGACGCCGACCACGCGTTAATCAAGCACATGTTCACGGGCACCATCAAAGAGCGGGCCGAATTCATACAATTAACGGGGCTTATTGTTCATAACCACAGATCACAAACAAATTGTTAAATTCTACGAATCACGGTAACAGATCAATTTTGTAATCTTTGTATTTGTGTGTTCAACGAGTAACCGTCAGATCACAGTGTTCAAACCTCTGTCTTATTCACTGACTCAAATAAATCAATTTGTAAAAGCCCATCCAGCAAGTGTAAAATTATTTCCGGCGCAATCCTTCCGGGATCTCCATCAATCCCGAACAACATTGCTTATAGACTCCCGTTGAAAAGTTGACAAGTAAGAGGGGAAACTGCTACAAAAGTTTTGGCAGAAACTAAATGCAAAGTGCAACAAGCATTCAAAGAGAAGATGGGTATCTTGGTTGATGTACCGAAACCTGGATTTGGAACAACCAATGATGGCAACACAGCTCGCAGATTTTTCGGAAATCCAGAAGTAAGCAGTGAAATCACGGGAATAAATTTAGCTTTAATTATTAATTTGGGTATTATATTAAAAGTAATTTCAAGTGGAAAACAAACAAATATTGAAAAATTCGAAATTTTGATTAATGAAACAAAAAAAATTTATTTAGATAATTATTCCTGGTATTACATACCTATTTCGTTACACAAATTATTAATATATGGACCTAAAAATCATATCATCAATCATAACAGCAATTGGACAATTATCGGAGGAAGCATTAGAAGGGAGACATAAAGATGCAAGATATTTTCGAGAGTGTTACGTTGCGCGTGCGACGGCGCAACGTAAAAGGATAATAGAAAAAGAAAGGAGAGATTGCTGTTTCAACTAGAAGATTGAAAGGCAATTCCCTATTCTTTCTACCCTATTCTGAGCGCGATGGTTGGTATCGCTGCCACCAGTCTCGAGCGGGTTAACGCTCTCGACAAATTAAAAGACGAAAGACAATTATCAAGATGTTAGAGTTTAGAATTTAACCTTTTAATCTTTCGTTTGGGTTCGTTCACGCTTTAGGTCCCGTACGGGTCCCTCCTTGAATCTGTATATGATGGTAGGCGTATATAACTGAAAAGTGTGTGTGGTGTGTTGAAATAAATTTGAAACTGTTTAACTGGTAAAACTGGTTTAATTACGAATAAAAATCAAGAAATTAACAGAATATGTAAAGCCAAAAATTGAAGATGTTTTTAATTTTGAAACTCGTTATTGAAGATACCAGTTTTACACGTATTGGTTAACAAGGGTAAAGATGACTCGTAAAAGTAACAAAAAATATAATGATATCCGCGCGCTGAAATCACACTTGAAGGTTAACAATTTTTAACGGCCGCGGGAAATGATATGTTCCAATCCCGTTTTCCTCTGTTTTGATTCAAAATTTGGCGTATTTCCGCCGTGAGGGTACACCCTAGCCGGAAATACTCTCGGCACCCTCGAAAGGGCAGTACTAAGGTGCCCCTTTGATATAATAAGAAATAAATTATGAAAACGGAATCGTAACACAATTATAGTTGTACGTATTTATCGATACCTCAAACGATGGAACGATCTGACCGGAGTATTCTCGGAACCCCGAAGGGCTGGACAGATTGCCCGTTTTGCCAATAGATAGTCGTCGTGTTCAAAAATTGTTAATGGATCGACTTACCGAAACGCTGTTTAATTATTACAAGATAATATATTTGCTTGTTGATTTCTCTGTGTTCGCTGGTTATTCTGGAACACCAAAGAACGGTAAGAATTGCGATCACTGCACTTGTCGCGGCGATAACGAATTAAACGAACGAGTACGTCGACGAGAGACAAACGATTACGAACGGAAAAAGAATATATAAATATTTTATTACCCGAAATGAAGCTAATACGAATTTCTACGCGAGCAAACGATTTAAAACGAGAAAGAAAGATAGAGATGTAGGTAGAAGGAAAATTTAACGCGCGCGTCTATGAGTCCTTATTCCGAATTCAGATTATTTTAACTCGCACGGCACTCTACCTCGCTACGCGGAGGACTTTACCGCAGAGAAAATATCGCGAAGTTCCGAATAACTCTGTCTCTCGGACACACGGGCTCCCGATCACGTACCTCGACGATTGATCGATCAAGAGTGTCGAAATTTGCGCGAGATCGACGGGCGAAGGGCCCGTCGCGCGATCATCGTCCTTGGAGGGGACGGATTGACGAATCGTGGCACATGCTCGGAAGTGTCGCATGCCCGGTGATTGGCTAAGACGCGCGAGCTAGACGAAGATCCTTCATCCCCTTTCTTTGGTGTTCCTTTTCTTTCTACTTCGTCGCCATGATAGTTTCAACGGTTTTCTAGAAACTACGCAGTATTTCCTTTATGCGTATAACTTCTAAATACGGCTATTAATTTAGTTTGATTATCAAAATGATGAAATATTGTTATTAAACGATATATTGATTAGATTGAAATACAAAATGAGTTTGAAATTAAAATATATAATTTAATAGATGAGACCGTTATCCGTATATTTCCTCTTAACAGGATCAAAATTATTTACTTTCTGATTTGTAACAAAGATCTTATCAGTGTAAAAGTGGACGATGCATTTACGATAGTCGCAATGCCGATTATGCATTCATTTACAATCTTTCGCATAATTATTTCTGTGGAATCGACATTTTGTTAGCGATGAATTTAAACATTTCTACAAGAACGTTCCTTTGTTCAAAATTCGCCGTTGTCGCTAGGCAGTTCTTAGAATTTCGAATACAATAGTGTTTATTGCTTTAAACGACCCTTGATTTTCGAACGGCGGTCGAACGTTCGCGACGTTAAGCTTTGTAAGGGTTCTCATTTATTTTAGTTTCATCGTTTAAATTCATATTCATCCATCCATTCTTTTCACACTATCATTCGATCAGGTAATAATGATTCTGGTCGGACCGGCTGACGCTTTGTGCAAATGAGAGGGAAAGAGTTTCCTTAATAAAGAAGTTATTACGGTTTTCCCGTTTCTACGCAGTTACCAAGGGAAATTCCCGGAATACAAAGCACTGGATAACTGCGTAGCGCTGGTGTTGTGCTAACGGCTCTCTCTCTCTCTTACGAGCTAACGCGAGTTTTTGTGCGTTACCCGATAGTAAACTGTATTGTATTTCGATGGTTGGCGACGATAGTTTCAAGGAGGGTCACGTAAACTATTGCAAAGAAAGAAACAGAAATGACCTTTCCTCGTGTACCTCGCATGAGAATTCTCGGAACCCAAGGGCTTGACAAGATACACGATTCCAGGGTAGAGTAGAATAAAGAAGAGAAAGCAATAGAAGAAGTCAAAAATAGAAAAGAATTAAACTCAAACTCTTTCTTGTACACCCCTGCATGAGAAATCCTCGGAACCTCGAAAGGCTTGACAAGTATGTACAAGGTAGAGGAGGAATGAAAAGATTGGCGGAAAAGTGAAACACCCACCTCACGACCCTTACATGAGAAATCCTCGAAACCTCGAAAGGCTTGATAAGGGACGCAAGGCGGATAAATTTCAAAATTTCCGCCGGGGCGTAACAAGAGCATCATACTCGCAAAACTCTTCGTTGCGATACTAATAAAGATTTGATGAAAATGCTTTTGCTTTCATCAGATCCTTATTTATCTAATTTGCGGAAAAATACATCTACAAAAACTAAAAAATTAGATAAAATTGTATTAAAATATTTAATTTTAGATGATTCAAATTTATCTATTTCTTCACATTCAATTGACACTGATGAAGATATTTTATCTGATGATAATGGTTATAATAATTAAAAATTTACTATTATTTATTATTGTTTTCCATTCTTTTGTTTTTAATATATTTATGTTTAAATGTATTTAAAAATGTATATATTTCCTTTATTTTATCTTTATTATATAAAAACATATCTCCTAATAAACAATTTTAGGTAATAAATTAAATTTATTGTATATAAACATAATTACAACCCAACCACATGTAAATAAACCATTTTAACAGAAAACTGATTTTTGATTTGTTTTACCTATGTACGCGAGATTTAGGAAAAACGAATACGGCTGCAATGGAAATTAAATGCCTTACGGATGAAGCGGTAGTATATCACCCTTATCGTCTTGCTGAACCGGAAAAGAACATCGTTCGTGAAATAATCGCGGATCTATTGAACAACGGAATCATCGGAGAATCTGATTCGCCGTATGCAAGCCCGATTACGCTGGTAAAGAAGAAGACAGGGGATACAAGGATGTGTATGGATTATCGCAAATTGAATGCGATAACTACAAAGGACAAATATCCCTTGCCCCTCATCGACGACCAGATTGACAAGCTGGGAGGCAATCGGTACTTTACGGGACTTGAATTAGCATAAGGTTATTACCAGGTACCCCTCGCGGAAAGTTCTATTGCGAAGACAGCGTTTTCACACCGCAAGGACACTATGAGTTTTTACGAATGCCTTTTGGTCTAACGAACGCGCCAGCCGTTTTTCAAAGGCTGATGAATAAGGTTCTGGGGAAGTTGAAACATACAGCGGCGTTTCCTTAGGAAGACGATGTCATAATACCAAACGATAGAAAAGGGCATAAAAAAACTACGGAAAGTTTTAGAGGCCTTTCTAACACATACTCTGATCCTTAAGTTGGAAAAGTGTTCCTTCTTTAAAGAAACGATCGAATACTTGGGTCGTGATATAAGCGAACAGGGGGTGAGGCCAGGCCAACGGAAAATTGACGCTGTGAAAGACATGCCACCACCTGAAACGGTAAAGCAGGTACGCCAATTCCTTGGATTAGCGAGCTGTTTCCGGAAATTTGGCAAAAACTTTGCGACGATTGTGGAACCTTTAACGCGTCTCACACGCAAAAATATACCGTGGCAATGGGAGGAACTTCAAGAAAATGCTTTTCGACAGGTACAAGAGAAGTTAACATCACAACCGGTGTTATGTATCTTTGATCCAGCTCGACCTACCGAATTTCAAATGGATGCGAGTTCTTTAGGTGTTAGAGCAATATTGTTGCAACAACAAGGAGATGGGAATATGGCAGCGGTTGCTTATTTCAGTAAGCAAACAATAGCGGACCAACGATGCTGCCATTCCTATGAATTAGAAACAATGGCAGTTGTGTTTGCCCTACGATATTTCCGAGTATATTTATTGGGAATAGAATTTATAGTTGTAACAGATTGCAACGCGTTGAAGACGACCTTCTCGAAGAAGGATTTACTGCCACGCGTAGGACAATGGTGGTTAGAAACGCAAGAATACACTTTCGAAATCATTTATCGACCGGGGACGTATCGATCAAAGATGGGACATGTGGACGCACTTAGTCGAAATCCTCGGCCGGTCGCTCTCGAGGTCGCCTACGTGGATATTACGGAGGCTGAATGGATAACGTCGGCACAAATGCAGGACGAGCAATTGTCACGGATCCGAACAATTCTCGCCAACAACGAAAAGTCACCCGAAACGAAACACTATTTCCAGGAATACGTGTTTAAGAAGGACTAGCTATACCGGCGGTTAGCAGATAATAAAAACGGCTTGGGTAGTTCCAAGGAACGCTAGGCTGCAAATATGCAGATTATGCCATGACGAATGACGATGCCGGACATCTAAGCGTGGAAAAGACCAATGTCTTGGAACGGATTCAACGAAACTATTGGTTTGCTGGTATGCGGCGATTTGTTGATAAGTATGTGAAGGCGTGTTTGAGTTGCGCGTATTATAAACATACTTCAGAAAAGAAGCAGTGTAAACTGAATACGATCGAGAAGGTACCGATACCGTTTCACACGTTGCTTCAATGATATTAAGTACGTTGATAATTCTACCGCGCGTATCGATATCAATATTATTGAATCAGATAGTAACTTCAATGATGGACATCAATGTTAAGCCTTTTTATAAACAAAATATGCGCGCTTTACAAAATTCTATAAACGAAAGATATTTTAATAAAAACAAAAGATGCATTCGTTGTGAGGGAGAAAATATACAATGTTCCATTATTTGTGGTCAGTTGTTTATCATTGACTTAGAGTGTCTGCAATCGCTGCATATAGCAAAAAATTTGAACGTATCAAATTGGGAAGGAAAATTTACATTGAGCCAAATACCCGTTGATCTTCAATTTCACGACTGCACGTACAAATTACTTAGTGTCATTGAATATCAAGGCCTATCAGATACAAAAGGTGTAGGACATTACATTGCACATATACGTAGGCTAACAGGAAGATGGGAAATTCATAATGACCTGTGCCATGATAAAAAGCCCTTACTTGCATCGAAAAGAATACTGTTTTAGAAAAAGAAATTCTCCTTATTAGTATATATAAAACAATAAAAACATATATTCAAGTATATCGTACAAAAATGTTAAAAAAATATATAAAAATACTATTTAAGGTTTAAATAAAATAATACACATTTAAACTTATATAGCGTTCAATTACGTATTAATAATAATGTTGTGCATATTGTATAGTCGTAGGTTATACATACTATATATTTATATCATATACCATTTATATCATAAAATATAAAAAAAGTAAAAAAAAATAATCCTACAAATTATGTTACCTCGTAGACCTTTCAGGTCTCGGCAAAATAACCATCAGGTAGAAATTATACCAGAAGTTATAAAACCAACGCCTGGTCGACTACCCTTCATTGGGGTCGCGTACCGTTAGGCGCTCCGCAATTAAAAATTAAGGAATTCCCAAAAATTCTGGAAAAACCCACGGTAACTCGTCGACTGCTTCACTTCCACTCTTTCACACCTTCCACCACATTTTCTCCACCACTTTCTCCGAAACCAAAAACTCCTGCCCAATCATAACACAATTTTCCCTTCCGTTCTACATATTTCTTCCTGCATTTCCACCAATCAGCGATAGTTCTAAGCATAGACAATTTTCCTTTCTGCACACACACGAAAACGAAGGCAGAACTCCGACAACTCTCATAGTAGTAACACCTCTGAAAACATACACACTGTCATCTTGTATATCATACAGTTTGTTACTGAAATATAGTTCATATTAAACCAATCAACCGATTCAATCATTTAACGTAAAACAATTCTCGAGTATTAATTTATTCGAGGATAGCTGGGACATTTGAGATCGAAACAACGGTCTCAAGTCACAGTATTACACAAATTAAAAAAATTACAAGTTACTCCTTGGGGTCAGTTTCAAAAATCGGTACAAACGAACACCTTAGGATACAAACGAAAGTGACGGTGGTACAAATGGGTACAAACGACTAGGAAACAGCACCCGCAAGAAGATTTAAGAAATCTTCAAAAATGACGAAGTTACCCCTTGGGGTTTGTTTCAAAAATCGGTAGAAGCCAACCCCTTAGGGTACAAACGAAAGTGAAGGTGGTACAAACGGGTACAAATGTTTCTTGTTTTTATGGCGTTGAGGGAAATAAAAAATGTTAAAGTGGGGTGCTACGGTATTTTTGCCCCCTTATATCCTTTCACCCCTTAAGGTACAAACGAAAAGGGAAGTGCTACAAACGGGTACAAACGAAGGGGAATACAATACAATTTGGAGAAATTTAATTTTTCAAAGTCGGGTGCCAGGTTCACATAGGTCAGCTTCAGTCCATAAATTATTAATACAGGGGGCATTGTTGCCAATAGGGCAACTTTCAGAGGAAGCACATGAAACGCGTCATAAAGATTTTAAACGCATTAGATACAAATACACGCGGGAAAGTTCGAGATTGTACACAAACGAAGATACATTAAATCGACTTCTTTTGACATCTGATCGATATATATCCAGTATAAGAATGAAATCATACTGTAAAAAAGTTAGGGAATTAGATGCAGAAGCATTAGAATTAATAAATAATTAATAAATAATTTAATAATAATAATAGTACCAATAACAACAACAATAACAATTGTGATACAATTTTTTTTAACCTATCCATAGCCTAGAATTTCCACATTATCTGGTTCAAGTTGCATGCCGATATCACCTAATTTTTAACAAAAAAAAAATCCGACTTCGAAATGCACTAAAAAGTATAAAATAATTTCTATTTCATTTATATCTGTATTCCACAGCGATTAATACAATCTACTTAATCGTTAAATAGGATACTAAATATATTTCAACCTTCTCGGAGGCGGCGCAAAATTAAAAGTACCTGACTATACGATCCTGGTAATAACGATTTGATTGCGGTATGGCAAACTTGGTAATTAATAAGTCGTAAGAAAACATATTCGAAACATTATAGATACGGCAGAAAACATTTGTAATTGTAGCGATTGTATCAGAAGTTGGTAGCACTTCTGATGTACATGTATACTGCATTTCACGAGAGACCATACTTAACTTGCGCAGCTCACTAGGTCTAGGGAGATCTTTAATAACGTGTGAGATTCCCCTCTACAGCTTGCTTCTTAATTTGCGATCATATAAATGGTGGACAGAAATATATTACGTACGATAATTGATAAGGGATGATGATATGGTAACGATACACGATATAATGAAATTCCTATTATTTTTCAAAGAAAAAATTATATGTTTAATTTTGCGCCGCCTCTGAAAAGGTTGAAATATATTTAGTATCCTATTTAACGATTAAGTAGATTGTATTAATAGCTATGGAATACATATATAAATGAAATAGAAATTATTTTATACTTTTTAGAGCATATCGAAGTCGGTTTTTTTTATTCAAAATTATTTTATTTCACACTTTTTAGTGGAACGAGCAGTATTCGAAGGATACCGTATTAGCAACCAATTGGTAAAGAAACTGACGAAGTTTACTTGCAGGGACAACTTTGAAAAATCGCGATCGGTATATTCCTTGGAGGGTAACCCTAAAGAATAGGCGTTTTATTATAATAACAATAGTTATTAACAATAAGAAGTTACATAAATTTTGGGAAATGGAATCATCGCGGAATGATCTACGAAATGTGAAAACTTTCATCGCAATCGGTGCATTCCTTGAACCAGAACGTATTTTGCAATAATGAAAACCGTTCGAAATAAAAAAATGCAAAATATTTTTTTTACGGGACCAATGGGGAGTTGTACTGTACAAGATGCAAAAAGTTTCATTGCGATTGGTCCATCCGTCTCGGAATAATCGGCGAACAAAGGCAGAGAAAATAACAATAGTTTTTCACGAATATCTCGAAAACTAAAGGTTTCTATTAATTATGCGTAATGAAAAAGATGTTCAGAATCATGCCCCCGACAATATATTAAAGGATCATTGAAGTCATTCTATGTTGAGATTAGAAACTTCCCGTTTTTTCGCAATAAAAACCATTCGGAATAAAAAAATGCGAAATGTTTTTATAACCGGACCAATCGGAAAACATATCCTACAAGACGCAAAAGATTTCATTCCGATTGGTCCATTCATCTCGGAGTAATCGGTGTACAAAGCCAGGAAAAAAAAAAATATACTGATCGAATTGAGTATCCTCCTCCTTTTCGAAGTCGGATAAAAACTAAGTTAAGCATCTTTACCCTTGTAAAACAGTATTTTTCTAATCTGTATTCATTTATCAATAATTATCAGTATTAACTCAATAGTCATTTGGAATTCAATTTGTATTAGCTTCAATAGTTTCTCTGAATTATATTTATTTTCTTTTGCACACTAACCAGTTTCATCATTTCTTTCGACTACCATACCTTAATCATTTTACATTTCAAATCCACGCACGCCAACATAAAGTTTCAAGGAGGGACCCGTACGGGACCCAGAACACTGACGAACCCAACGGAAATAAACTATATCTAATTTTCCGTCTTTTAATTTGTTCTGACCGTAGAGGACGTTAACGCGTCATACGCGATCAGAACTGGTGGCAGCGATACCTTCCTCATCGCCCAGAAATTAAGAAAGAAAGAATCTAGTAAACTTTTGATCTTTTACGTTGCGCGACGCGAGGCGAGTAAAACATTTTCCTCGACCAAACAATCCAAGAAACATCAGACAATTTTTAGGCTCAGTAGGTTATTATAGACGTTTTATTAAAAATTTCGCTGAAAAAGCCAAACCTTTAACAGAATTATTAAAGAAAAACAGAAATTTCGTTTGGGGTAAAGAACAAAAACAAAGAATTACGTAAAGCACTGTGTCGAGGTCCCATTTTGCAATATCCAAACTTTGATAAACCTTTCACCTTGACAACAGATGCCTCGGATTATGCAACAGGTGCGATACTCACAATCAGTCAAGAATTCAATGGTTATGACTTACCGATAGCTTGCCTAGAGTGAGCGTCAATATAAAGTTAACACTTGAAATTTTCAACTTCTCTTTGAAATAATTTAAAAGGTGTAGGAGAGAGAAAGGCGTTTCGTCTCGGGATCGTCTGTCAGACTCGTCAGTGGGGCTGACAACAGACGATCCCTGCCCCAGACACCTATCGTACCGCTATTCGGAACTTCTATATATCCGAACGGCATGCCGGGAGAGCACTTGCGAGAGAACACCCGCGATCTCGTCGCCACCTAGTGCTCCCCGGCCCGAACTCAAGGCGTCCGGGGAGACGAAACTCTCTCCCCTCCACTAAACGCCTACAAAGGTATGAAAGAACAATAGGAAAAAGGTGTATGGTATTGAAAGCTCAATTTGTCTTCTATAAAAAACATATTTTTTTTAGTAATGATTTAACAATATGCAAACATACAGGGTGTCCGTGCTAAAGTGTGACAGGGGTTTTATTTCGTAACTATTGATGACACGAAAAATTGTTTATATGGAAATTGCACGGTACAATGGGGCCTATTTTTTGGTGTGAACGAAAATTTATTTATATCATTAGTTTTGTCACGTCCTGTGACGCATTTCTCAGAAGCCTTTTCACGATCCAAATTCATCGTTTCTCAATTCTGAGTGAGCAGTTTATTTCAGCCGACATATTATGAAAATGCTGACAACCCAAATGAATGTAGCTCACCAGAGTTAGCAAATCAACCTCATACCCTCATTACACTATTATAAAATAACGCGACCAAATACATTCGCGAGTCTTCAACTTAAGTCAGAGTCCGAATCTGGATCTCAGTCTTCCGTAACAAGTATTCATCCTCAGATTAAAATTACGATCCGTTCGTAAGTCATCGCCGCGCACAGTTCATCCGACTCGAGTACTCGCTTAAATCCGCGAACAATACGCGAAGTACCGTTCGACTCTGCTACGAAAGCCAGAACTTCGACAGAGCAAGACTTCGGTAGTTGTAAACATTAACCAAGACTGTAAAATTAGTGAATAAACATACTTGTGATTTGTAAGTACGTGATCTTCACTACAACCATCTACCCTACCATTCCAACATCTGAACAACTCATCATCAATACGTCTGCTAGCCAGGGAAAGGTAAGTGAGAACCTCTACTTAGCTAACAGTTCTGATAAGCAACGCCGAGGACTCAGTGAGAGAGAGAGAACTCACGACGTTACAGTTTAAAAGATATGATGGTCAAGTTTCGTTTTTTAAATGGAACTATACATTTTTTTTCAGATCATATGATAGTGCTTCTCAAGATCGATAGTCGATCAGTCCCGGGCCGGAAGAGGCCCCCTTCCAAACCCCATCCCCTCCCAAAAATATCCCGCGACGACGAGCCGCCAGTTAACCTTGAGCGATCGAACAGAGTATATACGAAGCGATTAGAGAGTGAAAAACGATTAGCGATTTTGGGTGTTGAGATTTGCGGAGTGTGAGTCCTTGTAGAGTGCACCGATTCGGTAAGCCCTTTCGATTACTATTGTGAAAGAGTTGTTCGAGTTTGGCAACGTACCCCTTCTCGTTTTGAACCCCCTTTTTATAAAACTACGCGTAACGTGCAGAGACCCCGCGAGAACCCATCCCGACCCCGCACCTTCCTGTCCACCATTATCTCCTCCCTGCGCACTCCCCCGCGAAAGTGTACGGACGAAGGTGCCCGAGAACCCTCTATTGTAAACACTCCCAATACCCCTTTTCCCCTTTTTGGATTTTGATCACCACAGTCGGTGGCTGGCGCCCAACAATTTTGTATCTTGCGACATCCCCCTTTTTTCTTGAAGAGTGAACCCAAAGAGGGTCACAGTACATTACAGATAAAAATAGTAGAAAAATATTATTGAAACATTTGTAAACAAGTATATTAACGATTATCATGTAGGTAGAAGTTTGAAAAAATGTGTTTCCAAAAAAAAAAAAAAAATTGAGTCTCAGCGGAGTCGAACGTACCAAAAGAAGTCTCCAGCGGTTTAGCAGTCAGACGCTTTACCGCTGGACTGCCGATACCGTTGAAAATACCTTCAATCTTTTGAAATATAACGGACGTAACGTACTTTTATCAATTAGGTTTGTTTAGTTTAATTCCTATTCTATTCCACTGCATGTAAAAACATTGAACAGTGTATATACCATGGATTTGATAAATAACATACGAAAATTCGTCGAATAAGTAACTCTAACACGCAAAAAACAGCGAAAAAATCGGTTTTTAATTTTTTTAACTATGGCGCACCTCTGCCAAAAATCTGAAAAAATTGAGGATGATAGTATCAATGATATACACTTATAACAAAAATATGATCGTAGGACCTCATCTCCTTCAATACAAAATCGCCATTTTTCAGAATTTTTCGACGTTTTTGATTTTTCACGGCTTCAGTTTTTAATATAAAAATCTAAAAAAATTCTGTAATATGTGCCTCACAAGTAAAAATGTCTCTGATTTTTTTCAGAATTTTCGAATGTCATTAAATAGGAGAAATTGGCCAAAAACCTCGCAATCACATTTTTACCCGTAACTACCGTCCCAGATGAGATACAGGGTTGAAACTTGGCACAGACTGGTTTTTTTAATCACCTATCGAATGGTTCATAGCAAGTCGAATTTGGTTTGGGGGCACTTTTGACCATCTTATCCGGCTGTACCCTTTGAAGATATTTGTGCATAAAGACCTGAGGACATGTTCGCACGTATTTGTGAGGACAGATAGAGTGAAGAAACCACTCGAACCTGCTTACGAAGGACCATTTAAAGTGCAAAGTAGGAATGAGAAATATTTCCGGATACAAATACAAGGAAAATCGGCACGCATTTCCATTGATAGATTGAAGCCAGCCTATATGTTAATATCAAACGACCAGGATCGAGTTGTACCGGAATCAGCTGACGGAACGTTGCCAAAGATAGAGGTACCAGTGGAGAAGCCACGAGTATCTCGAACAGGAAGACTGATCAGACGTCCAGTGCGTTTTAACAGTAATGTAGAATATTCGTATAATTAATGGATAGAATAACCTTATAATTAAGCATTAGATTAAGATATTGTAAGACTTATTTTGAATGTTGCGCGGATTTCTCTTTATTATTGTTTATTTCATTAGTATAATTACATGTAACGTAACTTAGTTACTGGTGGGGGAATGATGTAGCGGTGTAGTTAAGTTGGCAGCACTGCTCCCCGCTCGGTATGTTGTTATTACCGGCACTGCCGCGATAATTAGAACAGAGAGCTAACCTAAAAAGTGTAAATAAAGAAGAAGAACTACGAAGTGATTTGATTGGAATACCCATCCTGAACAAGTGTAAATATGTTCGTGTCAGTCATACACTGCCGATACGACGATAGTATCGATTCCTTCGGCAGTAGTCAACGCAAATAGTTCACGCGGCAAATTGCAACATTCGCATAATATTTCCAGTTGAGAAGTTGTCACTTCCCCAAACCGAAGGTTATTCAATAAATCGTTAAACTCAACGTCATCTCTTTGTCGCATATTAATGGTGAGTTCGCAGAATGAAAATTGGTGCCATAAATTAATTTCTGCAGTACACCAATGTGACTGTACAAAACACCAGTGTCCTTTTACTGGGGGCAACTGCATGATATCGCCAAAGAGAAGTACATTTACGCCACCAAATAGTTTATCATTTGTGTTGAATTCTCGTAATCTTAAATGAATTATTCGAAAATTCTCATAAGACACCATTGATATCTCGTCGATAATCAACCACTTTGTATAACGCCACTTTCGTCTCTTCTGTTCGAGCCTTTGTCCTGTCAGTCGTCGATAGGTCATTGCAGTACCTTTTTCAATAGGTAACGAGAACAAGGAATGCAAAGTTTTTCCGAATATTTGACGGGTGGCGACGCCAGTCAAAGAAGCTACTTCAATGAAAGATGGTTTTATCATCGTATCAATTGTAAGATTATAGCAGCGTTTAACATGTTTAACAAGTAATTTGAAAATAAACGACTTACCGCTACCAGCTCCTCCGGTAATAAAAAGTAACATTTGTACGGTATTTTCATCATCATCATTTTGTTTAATATCTTTCTCAATTATTGCGGAAACTGATTTCAATAAGTCTTTCTGTTGAATATTCAGACTTTGAATGCTATTAAGGAATACGTCTTCGGGCGTTGCATGTGTTTTTTGTTGCTGTTGATCTTCATATAAATCACCTTGATCATAATATACTGTTTCGTCGGCATGAATTCTGACTGGTTCTCCTAAATGTTCATTATTAGTTTCTTCTTCGTGTACAACATTCAAAGCAACAGCCTTCAATAATTTGCTCTGCGTGAGTAAATTGTTCGACGGTTACGTTACCCAACATAGGTTTCAACTCGCATTGCCGTCGAAGAAAATATTGTTCCGAAGATTCGTTTTCGGACATAAGTGTACTTTCATCACGAAATGGAATGTATCACACTATTAAGTTATAGAAATATCATAAGGTATAATATCGGTGTATATAAAAATATAAGGTATAATATCGGTTGCGAAGTATAGCTGGTTTTTTTCTTATTCGCATTCGGGTATTGTCCTTTAATTTTATAAACCTCGACTTCGATATTTCTTCATCGTTATTTCTAAGTTCTGCGTCTCCATGCTCTTCTGTCCACATCCCACTTGAAACTGTTTCATATCGGACAGCAAATTCAGCTAAGCTCAGATCCTCTAGATTGTCTGGTCTCTTTACGCAACGATCGAATATGTTATTGAAAAATGGTGTTTCATTTTCTTCGAATCGGAGAATTCTATATCTCTGTTCACGCCGACAGCTGTTTATAAATACAGCTTTTCTCGAGCTCATTTTAAGGGGCAGATGGCATAACCGATATGCACATTCTATAGCACAAACCACACGTTGAGATAGAATTGCCATAGATACCAAAAATAGTTGATCCCGGACGGTACCGCTCCGGCGTTTCGCTCGTAAAATGGCTTCTTTAATAATATTTCCTGTGTCCTGGTCCTCGCATTTACTTGCGTATTTAGCAATATGTAACGACCAAGAGAGAGTACGTCACTGCACCGACTTGTAGGGAGAGCGGTTCCCTTAGAAGGCGACTCGTAATCAATGTATCAGGGATTATAGGTTCGTGTGAGGTGCGGTTAAGGAGTGAAATCCAAACACTAATGTGCTAGAACTAATTATAATTTGTTTATTCAATTCAATAAGGTAAGTGAATATTAATTGAACATAAAATAGTTCTGAATGTAATGTGAAATAAAATCGCTAGTATAACAATAAGCACGGCTAGAATAAGAATGCAATAAGAAATTATAATTTATTCGCCCTAGATTAGGAATACAGTGAGAAATATATGATTAGTAATAGAAATTAGTAATTAGTAGTAAATTATAATTAATAGCGCTAACGCGAACGTGGTTTAGTCTTCTACCACAGTCAATACTCTATTTAATTTGCCAATTACTTTCGAAACTAATTTCCAAAGGTTTGTACAGCACTTTTGGATGCGAGCGGACTTTTCCTACGGGTCGCAATCGGTTTCTGGACTAGCCAGAGCTGTATTAGATGCAGGCCGTCTCAAGGAGCCCGGCTCCTCGCTAGCTCTTTACACTTGAGTGTTGGCTTAGCTTAACACCTGTTTAACACGTTGCGTACCGTGAGTAGGAAGTCGACTGATCCGTAATATTGCACGCCACCAATGGAAGAGAAGGATAAAGCTACTACTCGCGCTCTATTGCTGCCTAAACAGCTCAGCGCAAGCTTTCCTCTACTTATCAGAGTATTGCCTGCTTCTGATCGTGGTCAGAGAAGATCTGCGCTGCTACCGTGTGGAACGCCTGTATTTATAGTCAGATTACGCTGACTCGGCGTTTTTTTTTCCACATAGAGTTTCTTGGGGTAGCTGGAATTCCCCATCACGTGACGGTCCAGCATTCCCGCTCTAGAACTTCACCCCACCGCGTGTTCATTGGGGTTGCGCTGGCGCATACGCGGTCAGACGTCGATAATTTATCGATAATCTGTTTTACCGTCTGACTTATCGACTATACGTTTATCGACGAATTTAGCAAACTCGGTTATCGACAAAAATGAAAATATTTATTACAAAATTATTATACAATAGAAATTAAATAAAACATTTTGTACGAAATATATATAAAAAAATTAATTATAACAAATAAAATGATATGAAAAAAAGTGTTGTGTTTTCTCAGGTCGTTACAAATATAATATGCGACAGCTGTAACATTTCCGCATGGTTGAATATCCACGTTTGCTTCCCAAAGCTTTAAAAGAGTTGGGTTGTAATTATTCACCATGATTTCATTTCCTGTTCTCTTAAGTACGCAGAAACGTCCATTGTTCGCAAGTGTGTCATCTGGACCTAAGAACATCGTTCTTTCACTTATCGATCTGGGGAATCCAAAACGACAACAACGATTATTACGATCTTTGTAACATGTAGCAGAATGTTTATGAATTTCGACCTTTTGAACTATGTCCCTCATACCTTGATCTTGTGCTTCCAATGAACAAGATACAACTTTCTCAACAACATTGAGGCCTTCGTTGGTAAGGAAATCAGGTACGTTTGCACATTAAAGAAGCATGTGCAAATGTGGACTTCCCCTATTTTGAAATTCAATTCTATACAAAAAATTGGTAACAACGCCGCCTAAGCAATGCGAGTTTTTTAAATACTACATCAACGCGTTTACGCGTAACGTAAATTGGCTTGCGACAACTACCGGGTGTCTCTGAGCCAACTGTACTCGATCTGCAAACGTTAAGTTTTCAAGTTCGGTCATTGATTGGCCTTCGGATAGTAGTAATGCCTTTATCATATCTGGCCAGTTTAGATCATTACAAGAGAACGAAGCAAACCATGTGGGCGGTCCAAGAATTCGGACCATGGCGATTAATTCCGAACAGCATCGTTTCCAGTATGATGCCGATCCTCTTATGTTTCTCATTGTGAGATGTATGTTGTGTACTAATCCCTCTGGAGTATATTCACCTTGGCGCATTCTACATGACACTGAAATGCAAGCTTTTGCGTGGTAATATTCAACCACAGATAATGCAAAGAACGGATAATCTGTTCGTTGGAACCGTTTGTCATTGCTCAGAATACGTGCTTGGAAGTAATCTGATGGTGTTATTGGGATGTCTCGATGCTCTCTGAATCCATTTTTTGCATCTGAAAACAGGAAGTACCAACACAGTTCTTCAATTCTTCTCTCCCCCTCTAGGTTCAAAGGAGGCGCTGTTTTTTCTATGTATATTTGCCAGTTGTATTGGTCATTTTCTGCGTTATTATTATTATTATTACTGACAGAGGCGATATTATCGATGTTGGGAACACATTCGTCAATCGAATATAACATGCTTGTTTCGAAAATAATTCGTGTTTTGTCGGATTCATTCCGTGGGGTCACAACTGATAGATGTTGCATTCTTTCTACCAGTGAAGATCTATTTCTCTCGGATACAATTGTTACAGGTGTTAATGAGTAGATATTTAATACATTACTGTTGCCATCTTTCGCATACAAATTACGACGCAAGGTGGCGTGTAAAACATCAATAGTAGTAAATTTCATACAGCATGAGGCGCCCCGTAACGGTGCTTTATATCCTTTTAGACCTCTTGCATTTGAAACAAACAACCAATAGCAGGTGGTCTCCGACTGGTTGCTGCACGATACAGCTATTGATGTAAGATTCGCAGTAAGAATTCCGTTCATATACCGTTGAAAAAATGTAATCAAACCATTTTTTAAATTTGGAAATCCATCATCACCGTTATCAATATCAATGTGACCATTTACCGACATTTCATAGTCAACGTTAATATTGACTCGCCTATTATTAAATGTTAGATGTGGCAATAATTCGGTTATGGCTAAATAGTCTACATTGACTTCTCTGGGGTCAGGATTACTTCGCGCTTCATTGCAATCACTAATGGCCGCTCGGCGCGAGAGTTTTCGAGAAGACCCTTGCTCACGCGTTACCTAGATGGGCGACTCCCGATCGATAAATCGATCGACCGTGAGCGCCATCATGGCTGAGCGGATTCTCAAAATAATAATATATTTGATTATATACGTATCACTATCTTCAACGGAATGTATCATAAATTCAATTGATGACAGCGTCGCAAGGTATTAATTCTAACTGATTGCTGCTCGTCGTTCGTAACTTGGCCGAGGGAAAGAGTGTGCGTCTGATTGGTCGTGCCCCACCTTTGCTCACACGGTTTGTATGTGCAAAATCGGCGGGGTGTGCGAAGGATCCCTCCTTTCCCCTACGCCGGCTAATAAAACTGTGTGACATTGCCCTACTGCATGCTAATTTTCTCGAGCTCAGCGGAGCTTCGAATCCGTAAACACGGAAAAAGAATACGTATTACGCGAAAATCCGAGATAGATGTATTACAAAGGGATGCCGCGAGTAAAACAAATCAACATTCAGCAAAGCATATTACATTTGGACTAATTTTTGTTTTATCTTGGAAAAGATAGTACCGTTGGATTGTTGAGGTTCTTCTGATTAAAATGAATCTAAACACGACATAGATCGGTTTAATTACTTTACTTTAATTAGTTATTAATGATTGACTGGATCAATTTAAATTGATTAATAACAACAAAACTTGTCCGATTTACATCGTGTTTGGTCTTGTTTTAATTAGAAAAATATTAGAAAGGGTATAGCAGGATAAGATGGTCAAAAGCGCCCTTGAGCCGATTTATTTCAGCAATGCACCATTTTATAGCTTATAATAAAGAACCATTGTACACCAAGTTTCAACCCGGTATCTCAACTGGGAGGGTAGTTACAGGGTGAGAAAGAAAAAGTGGTTTTTGCCATATTTTCCCTATTTAATGCCATTCAAAAAATCTGAAAAAATTCTAGAATATTCTAGCCATGTTTCTTTATGATTGTGAATTTTTTCAGATTTTTCGGTTGCAAATCCTAGGCGTGAAAAATCAAAAATGCAAAAAAAGTCGAAAAATTGAGATTTCGGGTAGAAGCTTTCAAAACACTAGATTTTTACTTTCACAGTAGTTACATATTAGCATGACTGGTGTCCTCAATTTTTTTCAGATTTTTACGAGTGCTGCGCCGTGTTTAAAAAAATCAAAAACCGATATTTTTGACATATTTCGTGCGATAACATGAGAAATACTTTCAATTTTTACATTTCCTTTACACACTAAGTGCATTATGTGATTTCTAACATTTCTGCATTGGACGAAGCAAGATCTGAATGGAGAGAGTGAAGTTATTGTAAATAATTGAAAATTACGCACAGTATCTCCTAAAATATTCGACACTTTTTCAACGTTGTCGGTGACTGAATGGTTGAGGTGTCCGACCGCTGGAAGGTTTTTTGTCGCAGGTTCGCGCCCCATGAATGCCCAATTTTTTTTTCATAAAATCATTTTTTTTTTATTATTAATTACACAAGGATACGCACTAATCATTTAATAATGTATAAAAAATATTTTTAACACACATGGCTGGAATATTCTAGAATTTTTTCAAATTTTTTGAATGCCCCTAAATAGGGAAAATATGGCAAAAACCACGTTTTCTTTCTCACTCTGTAACTACCCTCCCAGTTGAGATACAGGGTTGAAACTTGGTGTACAATGGTTTTTTATTATAAGCTATAAAATGGTGCATTGCTGAAAAAAATAGGCTCAAGGGCACTTTTGACCATCTTATCCTGCTATACCCTTTGTTGATAAAACTTTCATAGCAAAAAAATTAAAAATAAACACGTTTCATCGTTGCATTAATACTGTTTTGCTGATACAGACTGAATTGTTTTCGCTTCTGTAACGACCCGCTAACAAGACTCAGCACTTTTTCGTTTCTTACTTTTTATTGTTATAATCAATTTTTAGTTTAAGTTTCATACAAACTGTTTAATTTAATTTTTATTATTAATATTTAGTATTTAGTTTAATGTGTATTATATATTCTTGTAATAAACAATTTTCATTAATGGATAACTCAGTCCAATGAATAAGTCGGTAAGTTAGCCGATAAGATAGATTATCGATAAATTATCGACGTGCGACCACGTGTGCGCCAGCGCAACCCCGATAATCGCGCGGTGGGGTGAGAACCTAGAGTATGGATACCGCGTAGATTAGGGAGCAGGGGTGCTCGGCCGTCACGTGATGGGGAATTCCAGAAATCGAAAGGAATCCTATAATGAAAAAAAGCGCTAAGTCAGCAGAATCTGACTATAAATAAAGGCATTCCACGCGGTATCAGAGCAGATCTTCTCTGACTTCGGTCAAATACAGGCAGCACTCTGGAAGTAGAGGAAAGCTTGCGCTGAATTGCTTAGGCAACTATAGAGCGCGAGAATAGCCTATGTCCTTTTCTTTCTGTGGTGACGTACGAGACTTCGGATCTGTGGACACCCTACTCATGGTACGCAACGTGTTAACCTGGTATTTCTACTAAGCCAATACTCGAGTATAAAGAGCTAGCGAGGAGCGGAGCTCCTTGAAACGGCCTGTATTTAACACAGCTCTGGCCAGTCCAGAAACCGATTGCGACCTGTAGGCAAAGTCCGCTCGTGTCTGAGGGTACCGTATAAGCCACTGAAGTACGTACTATTGTTTAATTACTAATTACTAATCATATATTTTTCACTGTATTTTATAATTTAGGGCGTACTCATTATAATTTCTTACTGTATTCCACATTCTAGCCCGCACTTATTGTTATATCAGCATTACTATTTTCATTTATAATTTGAAGAAACATATTCAATTATCAAGTACTTATCTAATTGAATAAATCTTTAGTCTAGCACATTAATGTTTGGATTTTACTCTTCAACCGCATACCACACGAACCTATATGTAATCCCTACTTCATTCATACGAGTCGCCTTCTTGGGGAACCGCTCTCCCTATACGTCGGTGCAGTAACGTACCTATCTCTGAGTCGTTACACTTCGTCTTCTTTTCACTCGCTGTCCTTATTTATTATTTACGTTCGAGGCAGTCGATAAATTTCAAACAATGTAAGAACTACACGATATTCGTGAATCCATACGACGCAAATATGTGCGATCTTGGAATGTGCCCCACCAATTCTCTTACTCTCTTCATTTAGAAGTCACAGATATTTGTTCAGTATCTATTGTTACGTGCGGCGCGCGCGCGCGTGTTTGTGACGCTGCTGTGTGAAAGTGTCAGCTGATATATGAATGTAGAAGTATGAAATGTGGTAGTGTGTTAGTCGAGCAATGCAACTATCGACAACGCAACGCGCGTGTGACGCCGTAAAGCCGGAAAATCTATTAAATATTTTGTGAGTTCGGAGATACGCTAGTCCCATACGGGCCCTTTCATCAGATTGCTAATATGATAGGATTTATGAAGGAGGCTAATAAAAGTTATGTCAAAGAAAATTAGATTTGATTAAAACGAATCAAATGGTATATTATAAAAATAAAAATGTTAAAGCATAATGGAATACATAACATATTGAAATATATAAAATATTGGAGTGTGAAGAGTATATATAATGTTGAAATATAATGTAGTATATAGGAAGGAATCCTAAGTCTGGAGGTAGGGGACAGGATAGACTCAGACCATTTCCCCGTGATAGTGAAGTTGAAGGCAGGATGGAAGCAGGGAATGTAGGAAAGGAAAGGAGAAAAATAGCGAGGGGGAATTGGACGGAGCAAGGAAGGAGAAAATTCAGGGAGGAATTGAAATGGAGAAAAAAGAGGGAGGGCAAAATCAACGAAGACGTTGAAATAATGCTAGAGGAATTCAGAAAAGGACTAGAGAAAGCCAGAGTGGAGGGGCAGAGGAAAGAGAAAAAAGGCTGGTGGGACATGGAGTGCAAAGAGAAGAAAAAGGAACTTAGGAGAATTCTAAGAGAGTGGAGGAAAGGGAAAACGGGGGGAAAAAGTTATAGGAAGGCAAGGGGAGAGTACAACAGACTATGCGAAGAGAAAAAGAGGGAGGAAAACGAGAGGTTCATAAAAGAAGTAGAGGGAGTAAAAACGGATAGGGAGGTATGGAGAATAGTAAACAGAGAAAGAAAGAAGAGAGAACAGACTCAGGCAAGCATAAAAGAAGAAGAGTGGAAAGCATACTTTATGAACCTCCTAGGGGAAACGGAAGAAAAGGTGGTGATGGGAGGAGAGAGGAAGAAGGAAGAGGAGGGAGAGGGAGAACAAGAAGAGGACATAAGTAAGGAGGAAGTTAGAAAAGCAGTGGGAAAGTTGAAGGACGGGAAGGCTGTTGGCGGAGATGGAATACCAAATGAAGTATGGAAGTACGGTGGAGAAGAGGTGCTGGACTGGATTTGGGAAACCTGTAACAGAGTCTGGAAGGGAGAAGGCTGGCCAGAGGGATGGAAGGAGGGAATAATTGCACCAATCAGAAAAAAAAGGGTAGTGGAAAACTGGCTAGGGAGTATAGGGGAGTCACCCTGATGCCGACTCTATACAAGATCTATGCGGCAGTACTAACGGAGAGGATAAGCAAAGAGGTGGAAGACAAGGGATTAATTCCGGATAACCAGACAGGTTTCAGGAAAGGAATGGGAACTATGGACAATATATATGCACTGAATTATGTGGTGAATAGGCAGATAAAAAAGAGAAGGGAAAGGTAATAGCGTGCTTTGTTGACCTAAAAGCAGCCTTTGATTCAGTAGATAGAGGAGTACTGATGGAAACGCTGAGGGAGAGGGGGGTAAGGAGAGGGCTAAGAGAAAGGATAAGGGAAGTACTGAGAGAGACCAAAAGCAGGGTAAAAAACTGGAGAAGGGATGACGGAACCGTTCTGGACGGCAAGAGGCTTAAGACAAGGATGCCCGATGAGTCCAATCCTATACAATCTGCTGACGGCAGATCTAGAAGAGGAAATGAGAAAAGGAGGAATAGGAGGGATCAGGATAGGAGGGAGGAGAATATGCACGCTGGCGTATGCCGATGACGTAGTGATAATGGCAGAAAGGGAAGAAGACATGGCAGTATTGCTAAAGAGACTAGAAAGGTACCTGGACAAGAAGAGGTTGGAATTGAACAGAGAAAAGTCAAAGGTAATGAGATGTAGAAAGGGAGGGGGAAGGTGGAAGAAGAGAGACTGGTTATGGAAAGGAAAGAAAATGGAAGAGGTGGAGGAATTTAAGTACTTGGGATATACATTCAGAAGAAATGGGAGAAGTGACCGACACGTAAAGGACAGAGTGAGCAGAACTAGCGCGATCATGAGACAAGTGTGGGGGATCGGGAAAAGAAGGTTTGGCAAAGATTGGAAGAGGAGAATCTGGCTGTGGGATAAACTAGTATGGACGGTAATAGCGTATGGCGCAGAAGTCTGGGGATGGAGAGAATGGAGGGAAATAGAAGGGCTGCAAGAGAGGGCCTTGAGGTGGATAACAGGAGTAGACTGGTGTACACCAGGATATATGATGAGAGAGGAACTACGAAGAGCGAAGCTGAGGGTAAAGGCAGGAAAGCTAGCCTGGGGGTTCGAAAAAAGGATGTGGGAGGGGAAGGGAGGAGAACTGGCAAGGAAATGCTGGGAAGAAATGATAAAGGGGGAGCAAAGAGGGGCAACTAAAAATAAGTGGGAAGAGGAAAGGGAGAAGTACTTTACGGAAAAAGGAATAGAAATGACACATCTGGAAAGAAAAAGGAGGGAGGGAGAAATGAGCTTCGAGGAAATGGAAGAGGCAGACCTCCGAAAGCAAGAAGAAGAGAACTGGGAAAAGATAGTGTCATCAAGATATAATAAATGGTATAAAGTAATAAAGTGCGATGGAATACCAAAGTATCTGGAAAAAGGATGGAAGGAAGAAAGGTGGAGAAGAGTAGCAAGGTTTAGGCTAGGAAATGAGGTAAACGATGCCAGATACTGGGAAAGTGAAGAGAAAAGGATCTGCAGAATATGCAAGTGGGAAAAAGAGTCGTGGGAGCATGTATGGGAAGGCTGTGGGGCAAGCAAAGGGAGAAGAGAGCGCTGGCAAGAAAAAGTAAAGGAACTGCTGGGCGAAGATGGAGAAGGGGAAAATTGGATGAAAGAAGTAGGAAGAGATAGAGGAGAAAGGGAAACAGCCGATCCAGACGAGAAAAGAGGCAACGACATCAACGGCACAATTAAGAACTGAAATAGAAAGTAATAATAGGAAGATGAGAGAGATGGTGCCAACATCAGAGCAGAAAGCGGTTGGCAACACTGTGTCACGTGGAAGTCGCATGCGGCGAAGAAGCAAGCACTTAAGCAGGAGACACGTGGTTAGAAAGCTGAAAGAAACGAAAGAAAAGTGCAAAAGACGAGTAAGCCGTAAAAAGAAAAAGGAGTAGGCGGAAGCGGTTAAGCCAAGATCAAGACACGAAAGTGGAAAAGGAAGAAGAAATGGAAGCACCGGGTGAATTATTTAGAGAGGTGAGAAAGCTAAGAGAAGAGGTTAGGGAACTGAGAGAAGAACTGAGGGAATGGAAGCTGGAAGCACGTGGTACAAAAAAAGAAAAACCGGTGGCAGAAGAAAAGGAACAGGGAAAGAAGAGAAAGGAGGAAACGGAAAAGAAGAGAAATGGGAGCGGCGAGCCAGAGAGCGAAGAGAAAATGAGTCTAGAAAAAATGAGAAGAGAAAGAAGGAAGAGAAGTTTAATATGGAAAGGGCTGGAAGGTGAGTGCATGGAAAAGAACCTGACTGCAATTAAAAATATACTAGAAAGGGAACTGGGAAGGAAAATAAACATAAGAAGTGCGACGGAAAGAGAAGGAGACGGAGGAAGAAAGATAATAATAACGGAGCTGGAGGAAGAAGAAAGAAAAAAGGAGATGGTTTGGATGAAGAATGGTATATGGGAAAGATGGGGCATAGAAGTTGACGAAGACTTGTCAAGAGAAGAAAGGAAGACCAAATGGTTAATAAAAGAAAAGGCTAAACAAGAAAGGGCGAAGGGAAAATGGGTGGTGTATAATAACAGGAGAATATGGGTGGAGGGGCAAGAAATGATATGGAGCGAAGAAGAAGGAGCGTGGAAAAAGGAGAGTCTGGGGGAAAGAATGGAGAGGGCCATGAAGATGAGGAAGGAAGAAGAAACTGAAACAAGGGGCGCGAGAAGGAAGGGAGAAGAACAATAAGGAAGAAGTGGAAGAAGCGGTGCAAATCAGGAAGCAGGAAAGAGGAAGGAGTGCAACGAAGAGGCGGGAGGGAAATATATATATAGTGCAGGAGAGGAAAATAGGACAGGGGGCGAGTGAGGTTTAAACACATATAGTGAGGTTTAGTTTAGTTTAGTTTAGTTTCTCATATCCCTGTAATTATTATGAGTTAAGTTTTGGTTCACCGCCCTACAAGAACAGTATTATTAATATTAAAACAATTGTGACAAGACGCAGAGACAATTTACTTTAGTTACGTTGGGGATAGGCAATACGCTGTAGCCACTCATAGTATATGTTATTTTCTACAATTTTGATTATTTTGATTTTTTGATTATTTTTATTTTGATTATTTTTATTTTTATTATTTTATTTTGTTTATTAATATTAATACTATTTAATAATATATATCTATATAATATATATAATATAAATATTATTATGTTATTATGATCACAGATGTATATTTTATTTTATTTTGTCAAATTCAGAATACTCTTATTTATTCTTTCTTTCTTATATACTATACTCGTTGTATATTATACTTTTATTTTTATATCCTTATTTTATTTTTATTTCTATAGTGGTTTAGAGCGCTAGTTGTTTTTTTTTCTTTTTCTTTTTATAATCACGTAATACCACAGAAACATAAATATATATGTTAAGTTTAACAAGTCTATTAGAGGGAAAGAATGAAAAGAAGAGGTGCTTGGCTAGGTGGTCTAGGGAGATGAAAACAAAAAGGTGTTGTAAAGGTTTGGGTACGCTCCTATTAAAAGCGCCACGCAACCCGGAGGGGAGCGAATAAATAAAATACATACTGTAGTATATAAAATATTGAAATATAATAATAATAGGTGTAAAATATAAAAATATAATGAAATATAATGATGCCATTAAATATAAGAAAATGCAGATTTATCTCATGAACAATTTAGTTTTGAGACACACAATTATTGGCCGGAAATAGACAAATACATGCGATCAATTACAATTTAGAATAAGGAATTTCCAATTGGAGAGACTCTCAGAATCAAAATTGACGTAGCCAATTTTGACTACTGGAAATTCCTTGACAAAATATTCGTGAAACGACCGGAAGAGTAATGGAAACGACTCACCGGATTATGGGGAAAAATTCCGTATAGTAATCCAAATTCTCTGCTGTTTCTCTGTTGGCTGGTTTCTGAAGGCAGGAGAGTAGAACGCACACACCTTCAACTATCGCACCGTTACACAATTTTGACGCGTGAACTGCTGCAAAGTCTATTAAACTAAAACTGCGTAAATATAAGTATTTATAAAGAAATTAAATTAAATTGAAGAATAAAAATAATGAATAAAATAATAATCGGAATAAATGAAAAAAAAAGTAAAATGAATACACGAAGATAGAGTCTTTTGCCCTATTTGCTATTTTCGAACAACTTAGAACAAAACTTGTCTCTGAACCACTTCGCGGACCCGCCGACACGCTGCTCGCGATTGTACGTCGAAGAGTGTCGCAATCTGCACCTCTCGGAGAAGACCAGAGTGGGCCTCGTCCGAAATTGTTTACATTGCGTTATTGTGCGCCTAACGAATTAGGCGGCGGTGTCGATGCGTAAGGAGGCGGGATTTGCTTATCGGTGGTGCAGCAGGGATATGTACGTTCCTTTCTCTGTTTCAATCTTTCTCTTTCTAATTCGTGAATATTCCTTCACTCTTCCTGTCATACTAAAGATTTCGCTATTCATTAAAATATAATAAATTTTACAAAATTGTTTTGATCTTAACGTTATAGAAAGGAAACATGCTTTCCAAAATTATTACAGGTTACAAAATTTGAAAGAATGCTAAATAAACATTTAAATTCGCAACTTGGACTGACCGGCGTGGTGGAAATGTGACGGCGAGAAGGAAGGTATTTTAAAATAAAACCACACCCGACGGAGTCTGTATGATAACTGCTTTATTTCTCACTGCGTCTTCCTGTCGCACGGTTAGATGATCTCTTTATGCCTACGAGGCATTCGCGGAACGGATGTAAGGAGACACAGGATGGGTATCGTGCTGATTAAGGGAGGGGCCCCCCCCCTCACACTCTCCCATTGTTAGATTCAACCTAGTCCCTTAGGTTGTTTGTCCGAAAATGTAATCTCCTTCGTTCAGGTAGTTTGATTTCAGTAACGACTGGTAAGTCGCGAGAGAATGGTATTGGTAACATTTCATACTGCGCAGTAGAACCTGGTGGTTCAATTTTAGTGGTATTCGTGGTATCATTTTGATTGGAACAGAATATTTGAAGACACAGATTGGGACATCTCGGAAAAAGTTTACAGAATCCGCATTTATATAAAATGTATGTAAGGAGAAGAGTTCCCAGTCCTACTCCGACATAACTCATTATATTCCAAGCATTTTCCATTAGACTAGTTATTCTGCGTGAGCTTTTGATCTGGTATAATTTTGTATCAAAATCATCCAATGTTTGGTATGAAGTTTTTATGAAATCGTTTTCAATTTTGATTGGTAGGTGTGGGAGCTCCTTAGACAAAATTTTGCTATCTTCCATCGTAAGATTTAACTCTATGTATTTTATTCGCGTTTCGTACGTATATTCTCGGTCAACCTTTCCAATTTTAATCATACTTCTTGTACTGGTTAATATACAGGATTCGTCAGATTCTACAATATGTGCCTTTCTAATAGTAATGGTCGAATGTTCTTTACAAAGTGTTTGGATCTCAACTCCGCCTCTGGGAATCACAATGAATTTGCCGCTTTCTAATTCAATATAGGTTAATTCTTCACTCATATAATACGTGCCTATTGGGCAAATTTTTAAAATATCTGGTGCCAACTGCAATATTTCTGATTCGCAGTCTTTACTGGAGCTTATCGGGTGACTAGCCGATTTTTGCTTACAAATTCGTAGTTTGTTATATCGTTTACATTTTTCAATTTCCCTTTGGGAGCTGAGAATTATTTGCGAGTTGGTTTCAAGAGCTGTGTCGTGAGGTATGACAGGTATTGTGTATATAATATTATCGCGAGTTGTTGGGATAGGATATAATCGTTTAATTTCCCATTCTTGCTCATCAATCAAAGGAATTTCGAAAACGTATGCTATTTTATGGTTTACTATTGAGATAGTGAAACTACTAATACTGATAAGAATTTGATAATTCTCTTCTTTCAAATCTATTGGATACCTTTTGAATTCTGAATGTTGTAGCGCCTCTAATCCTTGCACAAATTCCTTTGGTTTTACAATAGATGGATTAACTATTCCGGATCGTCCCAATGTCATTGCGTCCATGAAATTTCTGACGTCATTTTCGATTTCAGTGATTAATACGGATATAGCTATCAATTGCGAGTTCATATAGATATTACGTGAATTATTGTTGATTTTGTCAATTGCACTGTGGTATAACACAAAATTTTCTCGGTGTAAATTAAACATGGTATCGGAATTAGCTTCTTTCAATAAAGTTTTAATTATATGCGTTTGATTTAAAATCGCGTTTGACATCACATTTTGTTGTTCGAACAACTTATCCATATTTTGATTAATGAGCTTCAAATCGTCTTCATCTAACGTGCCGAATAAATCTTTAGATACCGAACCGACAAAATTTAATAATCCACGCTTGTTTCTAATACCTAGGAATATCTTAAGCCTAATATTTTCTTCTTTTACCTTTGATAACTTATGTTCTAACATTAATATTTCCTTAGCTTCTAAACATACATCACTACAAGCTTTTTTAGTAACCTTTAACATGTATTCTACTTCGGATATTCGTAACGTGGGTTCGTTACAATCTGCCATGACGATAAGTTTCCAATGAGTGTGAAACAAGTGCGCTTTACCTTGTTTTTCAATGAAAACCGATGCATCATTTAGCGGGGTGAATTTGATTTCGCCCGTGGTTATGCCAATCCCAGAGATAAGTAATAACAGAATCATCCTGAAATGTAGCATGGTTTTAGTCGATTACCATGAACTCTTTTACTTTTATCATTTTGTAATTGAATTTCGTACGTGGGAGGGGAACAACTAAGGATAGGATACGGCCCAGTCCATTCGGGATCAAGTTTGTTACGTTTAGTCTCATTGTGCAAGTATACCTTGTCTCCAGTTTTGAATATACTCTGAATCTTTATTATATTTTTATTTTGGTAATCCATATATTTCTGTCTTGCTTTTTCTAAATTAATCTTCGCTCTAACCGTATAGTAATTATATCTGTCTTTCCACAACTTAATCAGATCATCACGTTTTAATGCTGGGGTATTCGCTATTATTGATGGTAGGTTAGCCTTATGTCCAAATGTTAATTCAAAAGGCGTATATCCGGTTGCTTCATGTACCGCTGAGTTATATGCCATACAAATAATGTTAAGATTTTCATCCCACTCATTTCGTTTGTCACGTATCGAAGTTCGTATAAGGTCCCGTACCGTAGCATGTGTTCGCTCTAAGCTTCCGTTAGTTTGCGGGTGAAACGCAGTTGTCCGAATGTGTTTAATTTTGAATGTATCCTCGAAATTTCTCATTAGTTCACATATAAAATTCGCGCCTTGGTCTGTTAGAATATGTTTTGGGGAACCGAATATATAAATGTAATGTCGCAAAAGTTTTTCGATAATTGTTTCCGCGTTACTTCGTTCCAATGGTATTAAAATCAAATATTTGCTAAAGGTATCTAAGACTGAGAGAATATATTGGTTGCTGCATTTAGTTATCGGTAGTGGTCCGAAAATATCCATAGCTATTCGTTCATTTGTTTCAGTTGGTATGTCGGGAGCTACTGCTAATTCTTTGCCACGTATTCTATTTAATTTTTCTGTTTGACATGTCTCACATTTTTTTATTTTATCCATAACGTCCTGTTCCAATCCCTTCCAATTGGTTTTTTCCTTGATACGTTTTATCATCTTGTTTCTGCCTAAATGTCCCGAGAAGTCTGAGTTGTGCGCTTCATGTAGGATTTGTTCTTTTTGTTTCTCAGTTGGCTCGATAGTCGTGGGGTTCGCGGTAAAAAATATTTCTAGGCTGTGTTGAGTAGTCAAGAATTGTAATATGCTAATTAACGTCTGTTGTTCGATCGGTGTAAACGGTTCGATAAGTCGAATTTTTAGGGGTTTTTGATTTTGAACATGGATATTAACAATATTATTAAGGTGGTCTAACCATTCTACTTTGTCTAGGATTCCTAACTCGGTCCGTGTCAAATTATACCAGTCTCTATTGTCTGCATATGGTTTTTCAACAAGTCTATGTTCTTTAGTATTTTTGTTCAAATAGTTCGAATAACCACTAATCAGTCTATCTTTCGCTGATTCTTTAATTTCGTCTGAGGGGTCATTATCACTGTCACAGCTTACGGTCTCAGTGTCAGTGGTGTTAAATAATCGACTTAGTCCGTCAGCTGCGCTGTTATCTGAACCCTTCTTGTATTCAACTTCGTAGTCGTATTCTTCAAGTCTTAGACGCCATTGTAATAATCGAGATGAAGGATCTTTCACACTGAGTAACCATTTTAATGCCTTGTGGTCTGTCTGTATAATAAACCGTCGACCTAACAGATACTGTCGAAGCCTTTTCGTAGCCCAAACTATGGCCAACAATTCCTTTTCCGTAGTCGTATAATTTCTCTCTGCCGAATTTAGCGTACGTGAAATATAATAACATGGGTTTCCTTCTTGCGAAAGTACAGCACCAAGACCTTCGTTGGATGCGTCAGTTGTTAGTACAAAATTTTTGTTAAAGTCAGGGTATTTCAATACGGGGTGTGTGATTAATTTATGTTTCAAATGTTCGAATGCACTTTGGCACGCGGGTGTCCAATTGAATTCGCTTTCTTTCTTTAAAAGGTCCGTGAGTGGTTTACTAATTTTGGCAAAATTATCTATAAATTTACGATAATATCCGGCGATACCTAAAAACGATCGAACGTCTTTTACCTTGCTCGGGGTACGAAAATTTTTAACCTTTTCTACGCGATCGTAATTTGGTTTTATTCCATCCGAAGTAACGATATGTCCTAAATATTCGAGTTCCGGTCGCAAAAACTCGCACTTGTCCGGCTGTAGTTTCAAATTTGTCTCGCGGAGTCTTTGGAGTACGGCAGCCAGATTTTTATTATGTTCCTCGATAGTCCGTCCGAAAATTATTATATCATCCAAATATATAAAGCAAATTTTACCGTTTAACCCTAACATAGCTCTGTCCATCATGCGCTGGAACGTGGCTGGCGCGTTTTTTAGACCAAATGGCATTCGGTTGTATTGGAAATGTCCATCTGGTGTCGAAAATGCAGTATATTGTTTAGAATCAGGGTGCATAACAATTTGATGAAATCCGGAACTAAGGTCAAGGGCAGTAAAAAATTTAGCTTGTCCAAGATGATCAAGGATATCTTCGATTGAAGGGATCGGATACGCGTCCTGGTCGGTTAATTCATTCAATTTTCGAAAGTCTATCACAACTCGCCACTTTCGCTTGCCTGATGCATCAGCTTTCTTAGGTACCACCCAAAGAGGTGAATTGTATGGACTATCTGATTCTTCGATAATATTTTTATCTAACATTTCCTTCATTTGATTATGAATTTCTTGTTTGTGACATTCCGGGGGTTTATACGATTTCGTATTGATAATTCTCTTTTCTTTTAGTATGATCGAATGTTGTGTTAAATCTGTCGAAGGTATCGGTTCGTTTTCCAAAGCAAATACGTCTGAATAACTAAAAATTATTTTTTCAATAGATTCGCGGAGTGCCGGTTCGATACCTTGTAGTCTGATCTTTTCACGAAGTTTTAGAAATCTATCGGAAATATCTGTGTCAACGTCCGTTACTTCAATGTTGTTCAATCGTATCGTCTCGTTTTCGGTATTAATAAAATTTATTTTACGTTCGTTATCATAAAATATACTTTTAGGCGGTATTTCAATTTCGTCAAAGAGTGGCAATCTATATTCGTTTAAACAAAGGGAGCGATTATCAATTGTAAAATCGTATTTCTCGAGATATGGCAATCCTAAAATTCCATCTTCCTTTAATGGGAAACTTTCTGGTGTTATATAAAATTCGTGATATTTGCCTAATGAGTAAAGCGTTACCTTTTGTTTTGAAGTATGTTTGTCGTTGCCCATGTAAAAAGATTTGTCCGTATCAACCCGTTTCGTCTTATCGCAAATAAAATTTTCCTTCACCAGATTTATTCCTGCGCCCGTGTCCAGGAGTAGCTGTCCGCGTTCGCGCATTCCTCCAAGTTGTCCTCGTATGTGTCGGAGTCGTCCTGACACTGTGGAAATTCTTGTTCGCTCGTTTTCTTCGCTTCCTGATTCGATACTTCTATTGCATTCGTTCGAGGTGGTAATTTTCCTTGACTGGTTGAGTAAAAATTTCGTTTCATGAAACATTTGTCAGTCGTATGACCCAGTTTCTGACAATTGTCACATTTTGGCAACGATTTTGAAATTTGTGGATTTTGATTTTGTCGCGTAATACTCTGTCTTGGTGGTGCATTGTTCGTGGCAGTTGGATGTTGTCTGTTTTCAGTGATATACGGCTTTGATCGTGATCGGTCGAAACTGGTTTCTTTTAACCAAACTTCCGTTTCCATGGCGAGTGTTTGCGCTTCCATAAACGTCTTCGGATCTCGTGAAAATACCATTTTGCCAATTTCACCTCTCAAATGTTGCACATATAATGGAACGACCATTTCCTCCTCAATTTTAAGTGCGACCTTTCGCTGTGTCGGATTAGTGTGAGTGTTTTGAATAGCGTAATATAATTCGTTCATTTGTGCGCGGAATCGTGTGTTATAGGATTGAACGGATTCGGTAATACCTTGACACATACTTTGAAGTTTTTGTCTGCAACTAGATATTGTGACTGGTGGAGCAACATGGGTACGAAGAGCACTGAATAACTCGTCGTACGTGTTAATAGCTAGATGTCTGATGTTTCTTTCTGCTTGGTCTTCAATTTTGGTAGATAGTATCAAATCTAACAGGATTTCTTGATCATTGCACTTACTTCGTATTTTTTTCACTGTCTTAATGAAGTCTTCCACCCCAATGTCATCTCTTCCTCTCAATGGTTTTAAAATTTTAATCAAATCCTTAGGTGCATAAAGCGGCGCACTATGCTCTTGGGCGGAGCGGTGCTCGAGTTCCGTCGGCAAACGTCGAGGTTCTTGTGATTCTCGTCGCGAGACAGATGGTCGAGACGGCGCGGCAGCTGATGACTCGCATGTCACTTGAATTTCATCGTCCGACGGAACCCCGGTCGTATCATCATCGGTTATCATTTTTCCTACTATTTGAGATAAATTATGGATTTCCTCTTTCCGTTTTATTGTACTTTTTTCCAGCGCTGACAGTCTTTCCGTCAGGGTTTGAAAATTTTTGTCAGACATTTCAGTGGATTTTGTTTGTGCTATTGTCACTTGGTCGATTTTACGAGCAAGCGTCTCGATTTGTTGCATTATTATATCAAAATTTTCGGCCATCTCGTCGTCAGGTGAGAATGGGATGATGGGTGTAGGTTCACGATATTATAAAAATAAAAATGATTGCTCACCTCACTGTTTCAGGAAAGCCCGCTTTGAGGTATTTTCCTGGGTTTCCAATTAGATAACCCTTTTCCACAGTGGTGGCGTTAATAAACTCTTCTCTTCGTTGAATCTTGGCTTTAAAATCGGCTCCTGCTTTGAAGATCCACTCCGATTTCTCACAGTCCTTAGATTCGTTATCCTGGCAGGATCGCCAAATGTGACGGCGAGAAGGAAGGTATTTTAAAATAAAACCACACCCGACGGAGTCTGTATGATAACTGCTTTATTTCTCACTGCGTCTTCCTGTCGCACGGTTAGATGATCTCTTTATGCCTACGAGGCATTCGCGGAACGGATGTAAGGAGACACAGGATGGGTATCGTGCTGATTAAGGGAGGGGGCCCCCCCTCACAGAAATACAACATTACGGTGTTTAGTGAATTAGTAGAAAATCTGGATTATTATAATGTATGTATGAGGAATTTCGATCATTTTCGCGAAACCGATAAGGAACGTTCTAGAGTGGTCAAGATTATCGGACCACACGAATGATGTTTCGGGTTTACATCCGGCGATACTCAGAACCAAAGTCGACACGTGATTTTGAGTCGTGGGACCACGCTGATTTCGAGGAAGGAATTTGTTACGCTAACAATCGGAATTATGTCTGGAAAAGATATACCATCTCGAAACATCAAAGATCGTTCTGCGCTCAATCAAGGGAGGTCCGTAATGTAAAACAAGCTATCGATGTTCATGGTTTCCGTTCGCGCCTCCGACCAAGGTCAAGGGTACGACGGATCAAGATGATGGGAACAGGCCCATCAAAAGAGACAGAAAAAGGGGGGGGGGAACAACATGGCTTTCGCCTAGGAAAGGATAGCTGGCAGGATCCAGCACCAACAATTGCGCCAGTTAACGCCGAAACAATTGGGACACACATGGCTTTCGCCTAAACAAATCCCAAAATGAGGGGGACCACTTTCAAGAAGGCGTAGAGGGGGGAACACACATGGCTTTCGCCTAGGAAAGGATAGCTGGCAGGATCCGGCAGCAACAATTCCGCCAGTCAACGCCGAAACAATTGGGACACACATGGCTTTCGCCTAAACAAATCCCAAAATGAGGGGGGGGGGGGGGGGGGGGGAGACATGGCTTTCGCCTAGACAAGTTCGAGTTGACAACGCTGAGGATAATTCTATGATGGTGACGTTAACGATACCGCCAGTTAATGCGGAGGACAATCCAATAAAAAAAGGGGGGAAGAACACAAAGCGAATGTGTAAAAATCTCTGTTCGGAACGTAACACTATCTAAACGTGACAGAGTGAATATCGGTAAGTACCAAATTACAAGTACCAATATTTTATATTTTTAAAAAATGTATTACTTTAGTCCTCATTGGTTGGTGGTTTGGTTGGATGTAATTCTGAAAATCACTTGCCCCCGATTTTCTTTTTTTAAAACAGTATTCTTGCGTGTTTTCTATACGCTGATTAGGAATATCATAGTGAATAATAATTGCCGAATATTTGGCCATTGTAAGGCGGTCGGCAGCGCTTTGGCGAAATAATAACAAATTCTTTATCAAACAATATTATTATTTGTGTAACGACCCAATAAGAAGCACAATACCTTTTTATTTCATTTTCTTTATTATATTGCATACAAAGTGTCTAATTTAATTTCTATTGTTAATATTTAGTTTAATGTATATAATAATTTTTGTAATAAATAGTTTTCATTTTTGTCGATAACTGAGTTTGTTAAATACATCGGTAAGCGTATAGTCGATAAGTCAGACGGTAAAACAGTTTATCGATAAATTATCGACGTCTGACCGCGCATGCGCCAGCGCAACCCCAATGAACACACGGTGGGGTGAAATTCTAGAGCGGGGATGCTGGACCGTCACGTGATGGGGAAAACCCAGCTACCCCAAGAAACTCTATGTGGAAAAAAAGTGCCGACTCAGCAAGATCTGAGTATAAATAGAGGCGTTCCGCACAGTTTCATCACAGATCTTCTCTGACCACGGTCAGGCACAGACAATACTCTGAACAGTAGAAGAAAGCTTGCGCTGAGTTGTTTGAACAGCAATAGAGCGCGAGTAATAGCTTATTCCTTCTCTTCCACTGGTGGAATGCAGTACTGCGGATCAGTGGACCTCCTATCCACGGTACGCAACGTGTTACACAGGTGTTACGCTAAGCCAACACTCAAGTGTAAAGAGCTAGCGTGGAGCCGAGCTCCTTGAAACGGCCTTCTTCTTGTAAAAAGAAGAAGAGGAAGAAGAAGAAGTAGAAGAAGATGAACAGGAAAGTAACTTAGAATAATTTATGTATATGTATGTTTATTAGTAAATATTATCTGTTTTGTATATAATGTATATAATGTATATATGTATTATATTGTGCGTTTCTTTTCATTTTTTTAATATTACACGTATAAAAAACTTTAAAGTCACACTATATAAAAATACAATATTTTTCATTAAAAAAGTGTATTATTATCCTTTCACAACTGTAATATTGTAATTTATTTCATTAATTTACCTCACATTTTTAAATATTAATTTTCTCCACGATTTCGGGCAAATTCGTCACTGTGCGTATGTATCTTTCCTCCCCTGAAAATTTGAGTGAAAGAAGAAAGGGAGTTTCTGTAAGCAGCTGCAAAAAGCAGTGCTAAATACTTTTATAACTTGACTGGTCCGTACGTGAGTCTCAGGTGAGAAAGAATTCCGTGCTATAAATGTAGCATTAGGTATTATATATAAACATATCAATCATCGAATTGCTAAGACCTTTAAATTGAAAGAATAAGAATCCGGTACCGGTAAAGCGCCGTACTCGACGCTCTATGTCATAAACGTACTGCACCATTAGCCGGCCGGTTAATAAACAAATCATGATAACTCATAAGATCGCAATTTATCGCAACTAAATTAAGCAGAAACTAGTTCATTAATATTCAAAGTTTCTTTTAAAAAAAAGAAGACCGCTTGATCTCGATTGATGAACAACTATTTTAGTAAAGAAATAGAAAAAATGTACAGGTCTCGTATTATTATCTACCATAGCTTTAATAACCTACAAAACGTAATAACACTATAATATATATTAATTTAGAACCCGTTAGATTACATCACTACTGATAAATTAGCACCATAATACGATAATGAGTCACAAAATTACTTTTAATTACGATTTAAAAAACCGGTATTATAAAAGTGTCAACTTTAAACTCAAATATCTTTAAGACAATTGCATGTGAAGAAATGTTAGTAAGGGAAAAATATACTCTGATAGTTCACAAATGAAGTACATTACATAAATTTTTAAAATGAGCAAAAAAATTTTTTTACTTTTGTCCACGATTTTCGTGAAATTCGCCACTGTGCGGCGTGGGGGCCGTTCTTTCGCATAAATATCCAGATGGTACAGAGCGAGTAATACAATATGCATCGCAATCGTTATCTCGTACTCAAAGAAAATATTCACAAATAGACAAAGAAGCGTATGCAATTGTTTTTACGGTAAAAAAATTTCACCAATACTTACTAGGAAATCACTTTACGTTGTATACGGACCACCGACCACTCGCGCAGATTTTTTCGCCGGGAAAGGCATTGCCTGTGCAATGCGTATGCAGCACTACGCTATTTTTCTACAAGCATTCACATTCGATATTAAATATAAAAATACAAAATTACATGCTAATGCAGACGGACTATCACGGTTACCTATTCGAATAAAAAATGGATTTGAACAAGACGTAATTGGTGAGTACGAGATTAACATGATTGAGTCATTGCCACTTAGCGTTAAAGAGTTAGCGAGAGCGACGAAAGAAGACAAGGAATTACAAATTTTGAAAAACGGGCTACTTGGAGGGGGAGTGGTTAACATGCGCGATCGATTTAACATCCCCCAATCGGAATTTAGTTGCCAGCAGGGAATAATCTTGCGTGGGGCTAGAGTGTTTGTGCCACGAAGCTTGCGGGGGGAAGTTCTTCGGGAATTGCACAAAGAACATCTTGGAATAGTGAAAATGAAGAGCGTGGCTAGGCGTTTTGTTTGGTGGCCAGGGATTGATCGCGATTTAGAAAACACCGCAAAAGACTGTACAAACTGTAATTTAGTTCAAAACAACCCGCCGAAGGTTAAAACGAAAGAATGGGAATCTGCGAGTTTCCCTTTTCAGCGAGTTCACGTAGATTACGCGGGGCCATTTATGGGCCATTACATTTTTATCCTAGTAGATGCGTTCACTAAATGGCCAGAGGTTTACGTAACCAAAGATATGACAAGTGATACAACTATACAAAAATGCAGACAGATATTTAGTACGTTCGGAATCCCGAAAACATTGGTATCCGACAACGGGCGAGCTTTCGTTTCGTATGAATTCCTCCAATTTTTGAAACTTAACGGAATCAAACACCAAACTACAGCGCCGTTCCACCCAGCTACGAACGGACAAGCGGCGCTTAAAAAAAGATTTCAGACGACGCATGCAAATAAGTTGGAACTAATCAAGGCAACACAAAGTTTCTTACTACGTTACCGAAACGCAGCACACCAAGCTACAGGGGTGTCGCCGGCAGAAAAAATGTTTAACCGCCAACTACGGACGCGTTTCGACTTATTATTACCGAGAAACGAAAACCCAGTTGGAAGGGAAGAAGTGTTACAAAACGTACTAGCATTTCAAGTAAGAGATAGAGTACAATGTAGGAACTATTATGGAAAAGTTAAATGGGTTTTCGGAAGGATCAAGCAAAAATTGGGAAACCTACACTATATAATCCAACTGGACGATGGACGAAGCTGGAAACGACACGTGGATCAAATACGTAAAACAGGAAATGTTCCAACTCAGCGCATAATGTCTCGTGAAAATTTATACGACGGACCAGTAGAAGCAACGACCCAACAACGAGACGAAGAGGTTTCTGATCCAGAAACACAGCTACCGGGAGACAGGACACCGCGACCACAAGAAACGCCGCGAAAATCGATGCGAAGACGTGCAGCTTCAGAGCGTTTTGGAGAAGCCATACCGTATTAAAATGTTATTCTTTTCTATAATTCGACTTTATTCTATTATGTATGTACCCTAGAATTAGTTGTAATTTTCATTAGGAGGGAGAGAGATGTTATGTATTTATAACCGATTCATATAGCGCGCGGCTAGTGTTCCACCCGGCGGGCAGCGCGTAAGTAGATTCGCGAGACGCAATTGTTTTCTGTCTCTGATTATTCTAGTAATGACGACAGACAATAAACCTCGTGTTAATAAGCAGGCGCACGCATTCGTCATTTACCAAGTCCCCATCCCGGGTTCTTTTCGATACTCAACAACTGGATACGTTGCTTATGAACATTCCAATAGCTACGCACGAGGCTACTTTAATAACGGGAATTACTCCGCAGAAAGACAGAACAATCGGGACCGCGATAGTCCATTTACAAGGAAAGCCAGTCCGTTCTCACGTCATACGCTCAGATTTTCCACTAAGCACAAACGGAATTTTAGGGCAGGAATATCTTCGCCAAGAGCAAGCCGAAATTTCGTTCGCGAATAACACATTACAGTAAAAGCTGGATATATGCAACGAAAGTTTGGCTGGATATATGCAACATCGCTATCCCCTCCACTAAGGGGGATCCCCTTAGGCGAACCGAGCCGCTTGACGAGGAAACTGTGTAATATGATCCGACCGTAATATCGGTGTGACTAATACTAATTGAACGATAAAACTTTTTTATTTTTAACTTTTTCTTAATGAAACTTTTGCTAACGCATTTGTGAAATTTTTCTGATTAAAATGGTACCAAACACGATATGATTTGAATTATATTTATTTATTAAAATAATAATAAAACTGTAATAATAACAAAGTACTAAACTGGTCGATGGCTTCATAAGCTTATTGTTGCCACGGTTCAGTTCAGAATATTTCTAAGTAGCGGAACTACTGACTGCAAATTAGGTGCTTTATGATGTTAGGAACAGGCCGTGATTTCCATGAAATCGGGCAGTTTCTTCCTATTGAAAATTAAAGTAATTTACAAGCTAACAGTAATAACAGAATGATAATAGAATAAATAAACAATAATAATAAAATAAACAACATAGAATTGACACCTCGGCTACATATGTATAAGGCAGGCCGTACATCAAAGATGCATCAAACACGTCGCATGTTGTGTACGAACGTAGAATAGGTATCGCGGCTGAATACAAACGATGTGTACGGATGCAGACTCGACACCAAGGCTGGATATATGCAACATTTAAATGCCCAGAATCGACACCTCGGCTGGATATATGCAACGTTTAAATGCCCAGAATCGACACCTCGGCTGGATATATGCAACGTTTAAATACCCAGAATCGACACCTAGGCTGGATATATGCAACGTTTGAAAGCCGAACCGACACCGCAACCGGTTTTCATTTCCAACCCTTCTTTGCTTTTCGCCAACTTTAAACATCAATTTTAGCAAGTAATTATAATTGAAACTATATCATGTTTGGTACCACTTTAATCACAAAAATCCCACCAATGCGCTAGTAACAGTTTCATTACAAAAAGGTCAAAAATAAAAAACTTTTTGATCGGACCTCTCTCTTTCCGCCACTGTCTGTCCTTTTCTACATTCACGCTTGGCTGCTCGTCGCGTGTAACCCGAGATTCGACACCTCGGCTGGATATATGCAACGTCTGGGTCCCAATGTTTGTTGCATATATCCAGCTTTTACTATAGTCACGAGCACAGACCCGGTTTGTCCGATTAGATTCGTCGATCAACGCTCGTTAGATTATCACGAAAGGCGTAAATTAGAACCGCGTACATACATTATAAAAGCTCGTACAAGACAACCTATCGCGATCGATGTCGTTAACAATAAGTTGAAAGAAGGCTATTTGCCGCGTTTAACGACAGTTGACGGCCTGTATGTCGCCGAAGCTGCTGTGTCGGTGAACAACCAGGGCGTATGCCATGTATTAGCAATAAATTCGCTCAATCAAGACCTCGAATTAACAGTACCTGCACAGGAACTCATACCTTTTGATTACCATTGTTTTCCGGAAGAACAAGACGATTCGGATACCGATAGTACACCAAATGTAACGATAGATAGAGTTTCAGAAATTTTGAATAGATTACGTTTAGACCATCTAAACGACGAAAAACATGAGCACGTAGAAATGATAGTTGAGGAATTTCCTGAACGTTTTCAACTTCCGTCTGATAAATTACAGGCTACCAATTACATAAAACAAAACATACCGACAATAGACGATATACAATTAAACACACTACAATACAGATTTCCACCCATACACAAACAAGAAATAGAACGACAGATCTTAACTAAATTATCTAATGACATTATTACTCCTTCAAATTCACCCTATAATTCTCCTTTGTAGATAGTACCCAAGAAGCCTGATTCAAAGGGCAACCCACATTGGAGAATGGTAATAGACTTTCGTAAACTAAATAAAAAAACAATAGGTGACGCTTATCCATTACCAAATATCACAGAAATACTAGATCACATTGGAGACGCACAGCATTTTTCCATTTTCGACCTAGTAAATGAGTTTCAGCAGATCGAGATGGACCCCAAAGATCGTCATAAAACTGCCTTCAGCACACCAAACAGGCATTACGAATACATTCGTATGCCTGAAGGTTTGAAAAACGCGCCAGCCACATTCCAACGACTCATGGATCAGGTTTTGCGCGGGTTGCAAGGAATAGAGGTTTTCGTGTACTTAGACGAAATAGTCGTTTACGCGAAAAATTTGGAACAACACGGTAAGAAAGTTCGACGTCTATTCACACGTCTAGCCAACGCCGGTTTGACCTTGCAACCCGACAAATGCGAATTTCTTAAGACCGAAGTCGCGTATTTAGGACATGTTATCAGCAAACGTGGAGTCCGTCCTGATCCTAAAGAGATCGTCGCCGTTAAGAATTTTCCGCGGCCAAAAAACGCGAAAAATATTAGACAATTCTTAGGTTTGGCGGATTATTATAGGCGCTTCATCGAGTATTTTGCGGAAAAATCAAAACCTCTTTCCGATCTGTTGAAAAAGAACGTACCTTTCATTTGGGGAAAGGAACAGAAAAAGAGTTTCGCCGCGTTACGGAAAGCACTGTGTCGTGCACCGATTTTGCAGTATCCTAATTTTAACCCCTTCCCGTACTTTAACGAGTCTGACTCGTGATGAAGATTTTCGCCCAAACATGAATATCACGAGTCTGACTCGTGAACAGATAGTCGGGCGAAACATGAATATCACGAGTCAGACTCACGAACAGACTCGTGAGTTCAACAGTGGTAACGCGTAAAAATGCCTATATATCAGATATCAAAGCTCTTTACATTTCGACACGTATTGCGACTGTTCTCGAGCGTCTTGTCTGTTTAGCGCGCTTTGACGACTACCGCTTGGGCACGAGTTTCGTCGAGCTAAATGGCACGGGAAGGGGTTAATAAACCGTTTACATTAACTACTGATGCTTCATATTTTGCAATAGGAGCCGTTTTGATTCAAGAGAAAGATGGGCATGACTTACCGGTAGCATACCTCTCTCGCCCGTTAACTAAACGGGAACGGAATTACTTTACCACCGAAAAGGAATGTTTAACCGTTTTATATGCGGTATTGCATTTTCGACCGTACCTTTACGGTAGGAAATTTAAATTAGTGAGTGACCATGAGTCGTTGAGGTGGATAAATTCAATTACGGATCCCGGTCAACGTTTAGTACGTTGGAGATTGAAACTACGAATTACGGGATTACGAATATGATTTTGCGCACAAACCAGGGAAATTCAATACTAACGCTGATGCCCTGTCGCGAAACCCCATTGTCGTCGATGAATTAAACACCTCAGACGATTTCTCGCTAGATTCCTCTCCAGATGAGGGACAGCCTGCGAGCCTGACAGGCTTGGAGGAATCCCCCCAGGCTGTTCCCCTCACAGAAAGGCGTGAACCGTCCTCGGTCATTAAAACGATTGAAAGGTTCTTACATACGAACGCGCTTGTCAGATTAAACACTGTGCATCGTGCTGCGAAACCCAAAGTCGTTTTACCGGTTACGGATTCTCCTGAAACATCCGGTTCCGAACTAGAACCTGCGATTGTCAAACGAAAGGTAGGAAGGCCGTTAGGGTCAAGAACAAAACCGAGACCTCCACCTATTCATGATCCGGAAGCCATATCTACTTGAACTCGGCTTAGATCCGCGGATAAACCGACATCTCAACCTTTATCGACTCCACTTCTTTCAAAACCTGCTATCATAATCACTTCGAATACATCGACAGATATAACTACAGACAGTGAAATATCCGACATTGATTCAGATGCGTCCGAATCACTGATTTTCGATCGTCGTAGGAGCGTCCTACCGAGCCTGGGGTCGCATCCGAGAAAATTTCAGACCTCAGGACTCGAGCCGGACCTCGCCAATGTAGACTCCGATAAGGAACTTTTTGAAACACCTTGTTCAGAAAGTGATCATGAATTCTTTGACTTTTCACCTGGCAAAGAGAGTTTAGAACAAACCCAGATCACTAAGAATCCAGATACGGAGACTAATGTTGACGACTTGCACAAACATCTAGACGACATAACACAACGGACGCATGACGTTACACAGGACACAATAATATACAGACCACATTACGAATCACAATTACCTCCTACACCACCATCTTTACCGCCTATAGCCGTATCAACACCACGTAATAGAACAATTTCAAAACCAAACCCTCAGATACAGGATGAAAACACTTTAGTGCAGACCGACGTGTTACCACACACTTCCTTCGCGAATATACCCATGGATTCAGAGGATCTATCACTCGGATCCGCCTTGGAAAATAGAGGTTCCAAAAACAGTAACTTTTGCATCAGAACCTGACCTACTACAGGGATAATTATGTGCATTTTCTTAGTAGCGATTTACGACTCGCACCAGTAACTTAAAACCGGGTAGTATCATAGTGACGGACCGCGGTAAAAATAAAATTTTTAGCATCATACTACAAAAGAACTCTAGTGACAATCTATCGGTCGCGAAATTGGAGTCAGTCCTACAGACGCTCAAATCAAAGTTCTCCGATTTGAACTTGAACTCCTTCCGAATTTCGCGATTCGACGATCTTACCGATGCGTTACCGCAGGACGTATTATCCGGAATGTTAAGGAAGATTTTTAAAGAATCCGTCGTGAAGATTACCCTTTGCTACGGGCGCGTGCAGTTACCACCCAGCGAAATTCGAAATGAAATTGTTGCAGAAATGCACGGGAGCCTCGTAGGGGGTATAAAGGAGTAACAAAAACCTATCAACGAGTATGCGAAAGATTCTACTGAAAGAATATGCGTGCTCAAATGGAGGAGTACATTCGGGGATGCACAAGCTGTCAAACGCAAAAGATTTCGAGGAATAAACCGCGTGAACCCATGGTTATAACTGATACACCTGTAGAGCCATTTGCGAAAGTAGCGATAGACACTGTCGAATCTCTTCCAATTACACCTGATGGAAACAGGCATATCCTTACGATGCAAGATAGCCTTACGAAATTTTGCATAGCAGTTCCGGTGCCCAATATCAAAGCGGAAACGATAGCTCACGCGTTAGTAACGCATCTTGTTCTACAATTCGGTACACCGAAAGTCATTCTGTCCGGTAGAGGTACCAGTTTCTTAAATAAAATATTTTCCACTATGGCAAGAATGTTTGGCATCCAACACATAACCACTTCCGGTTACCGACCACAAACTAACGGTGCCCTGGAACGTAGCCATGTCGTACTACAGTAAAACCTGGATAAATGCAACGAAAGAATGCTTGGATAAGTGCAACATCGCTATCCCCTCCACTGGATAAATGCAACATTAAATGCAACATTAAATGCCCAGAATCGACACCTCGCCTGGATAAATGAAACCTTTGAAACCAGAACCGACACTGCGACTGGTTTTGATTTCAATCTCTCTTGCTTTTCGCCAACTTTTAACATCAATTTTAGCAAGTAATTATAATTCAAACTATATCGTATTTGGTATCATTTTAATCAGAAAAATTTCACCAATGCGTTAGTAAAAGTTTCAATAAAAAAGTCAAAAATAAAAAAATTTTATAGTTGAATTAGTATTAGTCACACCGATTGGTTTCGGCTCTTTCCTTTGATCATCGGACCTCTCTCTTTCCGCCACTGTCTGTCCCTTTCTACGTTCACGCTTGGCTGATCGTCGCATGTAACCCGAGATTCGAAACCTCGCTTGGATAAATGCAACCACTGGGTCCTAATCTCGGCTGCATTTATCCACGTTTTACTGTAGTCGACTATATTACCCATTACCTAGGTAATTTCGACGATTGGGAGAGATTAGTTCCTTTCGCGATTTTTGCATATAACACTTCCGTGCACGAGGGTACGAAATTTACATCTTTCGAGTTAATTTATGGAAAACGTGCGCGATGCCCTACAGCATTTTCTGCAAATGATGATCTCCCGACTTATGACGGGTATATATGCGATTTAAATGACCGTTGAACTGAAATGCAGCAAATAGCGGGGAACAATTTAAATCGAGAAAAAATTAAATCGAAATCATATTATGACACAAGAGCGCGTCGATTCAAGGGTAAAGTTAGGGCATGGCATACGTCCTGGTTGAGCCAAGGGAAGGGAAGTTTGGCAAACGGTATGACGGTCCCTACGAGATAGTAGAAATTACACCGAAACATAACGTTGTGTTAAAGGATAAAATAGACAACTTCTTTCCTAGACATTTAGATAAATTAAAATTCTGGAAGACAAGAAGGTCAAGATAACGATGCACAGTCGGCCTTCTACTCGAAATTTAGAACCAGATGATTCGACGAAGAGGCAACCGAGACTCCGTGGAAGGGTCGACTGACGCATTGCGTTTTACTTTTATCCGACTTCGAAAAGGAGGAGGATATTCAATTCAATGTGTATTTGTTTTTTATTTTTTATTTTTTTATGTATGTATGTTCACCGATTACGTCGCGACGGATAGGCCAATCGGAACGAAACTCTTTGCGTCTCATAGAGTATAACTCCCCATTGGTCCAGTAAAAAAAATATTTTGCGTTTTTTCATTCCTAATGATTTTTTCTTCTAAATGTATGTTCGCCGATTACTCCGAGACGGATGGACCAATCGGAACGAAACCTTTTGCCTCTGGTAGAGTAAGTCTCCCGATTGGTCCCGTAAAAAAATATTTTGCATTTTTTCATTCCTAACGACATTTTTTTCTAAATGTATGTTCGCCGATTATTCCAAAACGGATGAACTAATCGGAACGAAACCTTTTGGATCTTCTAAAGTATGTGTGCAGATTGGTCCCGTTAAAAATACATTTTATATTTTTTCATTCCGAACGCTTTTTATTGCAGAAAAACGTACTATTTCATGTACGTGCGCCGTACGTTCGCCGATTACTCCGAAACAGATAGACCAATCGGAACGAAACTCCTTGCATCTTGTAGAGTATATCTTCTAATTGATCCTGCAAAAAAATTGTTGTGTTTTTTCATTCCTAACGACTTTTATCGCAAAATACGTATTACTTCATTTATATCTTCCGGCGTTTATGCTGCAGGGAATATACCGATAGCGATGAAACCTTTCACATTTAGTAGGAGGTTTATCCGCAATGATATCACTTGCAAAAATTTATGAAATGTGTTGTTTATTAACAACTTAAATACGGTCAATTTTTTTCGGTTTATGGTTATTAGCTAAGCAACAGAAATCTAAAATCACGTTACACTATCCTACAAATACTACTGGTTCCACTAAAAAGTGTGAAATATAATAATTTTTAACAAAAAAAACATCCGACTTCGAAATGCACTAAAAAGAATAAAATACTTTCTATTTCATTTATACCAATATTCCATAGCTATTAATAATATCTACTTAATGGTTAAATAGGATACCAAATACATTTCTAAGTTTTCGGGGACGGCGCAAAATTAAAAATACCCGAACAAACGATGCTGCCAATAACGATTTGATTGCGGTATGGCAAACTTGGTAATTAATATGTCGTAAGAGAAAAATTATAGGTCCGGCTGAAAACATTTGTAATTGTAACGATTATATGAGAAATTGGCAGCACTCCTGATGTACATGCACTATACTGCAGTTCACGAGAGACCATACTTAAACCGCGCCGCTCACCAGGTCTAGAGAGATTTTTAATAACGTGTGTTATTCCCCTCTACAGCTTGCTTCTTATTATACTTTGCGAACATATAAATGGTGGGCAGAAATACATGACGTACGATAACTGATAACCGGTGATGATATAGTAAAGTATCACGATACAATGAAATTTCTATTATTTGTCGCAAAAAAATGATGTGAACGCATAGTAAGAAGCACGCTGTAAAGGGGAATCACACGCACTATTAAAAATCTCCCTAGACTTCAGTAGGTCACTAGCTGCGCGAGTTAAGTGCGGTCACTCGTGAACTGCAGTATAGTTAATTCGCAATAGGTATATTGATTCCCGTTGAATATTGTTTACTTGAAACTATCAAATGGGTGATTTATCATAGGTTGCCGACGCCGGAGTTAGGATCTTCCTAGTAGAGGAAAAGTTTTTAATTTTGCGCCGCCTCCGAAAACTTTGAAATGTATTTGGTATCCTATTTAACGATTAAGTAGATATTATTAATAGCTATGGAATATTGGTATAAATGAAATAGAAATTATTTGACACTTTTTAGTGCATTTCGAAGTCGGATTTGTGTTTTGTTAAAAATTATTTTATGTACATTTTCTTTACAGGAGCGGTTCGAATAATCAATGTACCAGCGTTGTTGATTTTTCTTCATGTTAATTTCGCGAATATTATCTATGTATCTTGCGTCCTTTATAGCCGCTCACGATGACTACCTATCGAGCCAGGAAAGAAGACAACCAGGGAAGGCGTGTTTTCGTGGCGAATTGGGCCCCGTTCACACGTAAGAACCTCCTGCTGAAGGTCTTCGAGGAATTCCACCCGGAGCATGCAGCTATCATCCGCAAACCGACCGGAACTATTGCATTCGTGCCGTTCCCGTCATGCGAGTAAGCTGTGGCAGCCATCCAATAGGCCAAAAATACCAGCCCGACGCTGCATAAGTGTAAACTGGCCGTGAGGGAGGCGGACCCATGGCACGAAATCAACCTGCTGCAACCTAGGCCGCGGCCTAACCCGTTTCCAGGATGGAAGCGCCCTTATTCTCCTCCGTTGCCTGTGGAGGTGAGGAGCCTTTATTAAAGGGGTAGGGAGAGTAAATGTTACTTACTCCTTTTTCTCACTCTATATTTATTATTCTGAACTGTGAAGTTTACGGAGCTGTAACGACCCAGAGTGAGTACGTCACTGCACCGACTTGTAGGGAGAGCGGTTCCCTTAGAAGGCGACTCGTAATCTGTGTGTTAGGGATTATAGGTTCGTGTGGTGTGCGGTTAAGGAGTGAAATCCAAACACTAATGTGCTAGAGCTAATGATAGTTTGTTTATTCAAGAATATAAGGTAAGTGAATATCAATTGAATATAATGTAAAATGAAATCGTTAATATTACAATAAGTACGGCTAGAAATAGGAATACAATAAAAAATTATAATTTGTTCGCCCTAGATTGGGAATACAATAAGAATTATATAATTAGTAATCAGTAATAGAAACCAGTAATTAATAATAAATGATAATTAATAATAATTGATAGCGCTAACCCGAACGTGGCTTGGTCTTCTACCACAGTCAATACTCTGTTTAATTTCACCAATAACTTTGGAAACTAAATTCCAGAGGTTTGTGCAAAACTATTGGATTCAAGTTAACCTTTCCTACGGGTCGCAATCGGTTTCTGGTATAACCAGAGCTGTGTTAGACGCAGGCCATCTCAAGGAGCTCGGCTCCTCGCTAGCTCTTTACACTTGAGTGTTGGCTTAGCTTAACACCTGTGTAACACGTTACGTACCGTGAGTAGGAGGTCTACTGATCCGTAGTACAGCACGCCACCAATGGAGGAGAAGGAATAAGCTATTACTCGCGCTCTATTGCTGCCTAAACAGCTCAGCGCAAGCTTTGTATTGCCTGCTTCTGACCGTGGTCAGAGAAGATCTGCGCTTGAAACCGTGTGGAACGTCTCTATTTATACTCAGATTTTGCTGAGTCGGCGCTTTTTTTCCACATAGAGTTTCTTGGGGTAGCTGGAATTTCCCATCACGTGACGGTCCAGCATCCCCGCTCTAGAATTTCACCCCACCGTGTGTTCATTGGGGTTGCGCTGGCGCATGCGCGGTCAGACGTCGATAATTTATCGATAATCTGTTTTACCGTCTGACTTATCGACTATACGTTTATCGCCGAATTTAGCAAACTCGGTTATCGACAATAATGAAAACTATTTATTACATAATTATTATACATTAAAAATAAAATAAAACATTTTGTACGAAATATATATATATAAAATATTAATTATAACAAATAAAATGTAATGAAAAAAGATGTTGTATTTTCTTAGGTTGTTACAGAGCGAATGGCGCACGATACGTGCAAGACAAAAATCTTATTTTAAGTGTTATTTTACTTACTAGACAAGGACAGCGAGCACGCCGCGCCTACGAAAAAGGCGGCAAAATCGCCGCGATTTGGGAAAAACCCCAAACGGACTCATCATGTCCTTGGAAAACATGCTGGAATTGACGAGTGGTCACCAGATGCTAAAACTAACGGTAACCACGCTCGCCAAGTCCCTTGTTATAAAACTTTCCCTCGTCTAGGGTCGAGGGCATGGTAACAACGTTGCCGCTACAGAGGTGATCGTAAGAATCGCTCGTCTGCTTCGGTTCGAGGAACGTGCACGCATGGAGTGCGTTTGCCGGGGTTGGAGCGCGGGCGCTCTTGCCTCTTACTCTACCATCCAGGACCTCGACCCCGAGGATTGGCGCTGGCTCGACTACTAGCTCGGGAGGACAATGACGACTGAAATAGGCTCTTGCAATACCAGTGAGGGGTTGCCCCTTTTTATCGAGTGTAGATCTATGCGGTGTCACCGTCTGTCCTCCCGCGATACGCGATCTGATTCCAACCGCCGGGATCTTACGGAAACTGCATCTAGGACCTTGTCGGGGCCATTTGGATCCTGAGTTGGCGGAACTGCTTGGAGCGGCGACGCAGCTCCTGGACTTCGGGGCGACAACCACGGAGTTCCAGGGGAAGTCGTTGCTTCAAGTAGCCCCGTCACTCCGGACATTGCGGCTCCGTCAATGCCCATCGCTATTATCGAGTTCGTCGGCCGGTGCCTTAGGTAGATTACGCGCTCTCGCCACCCTAGAGCTCTCGCACTGCAGCGGGCTAACATCCGATGCACCCCTGCAACAATTGATTGGGAACCAAGACCTACACCACACCCTGGAGGACCTCAGGATCGTAGGGGTGAGCTTTGACCCCGTTGTGCTGGACCCGGAGCTGGAAGACGTCGAGGTGCCGAAAGACCTGCAGGCACCATATGTGGAGCTGAACATGGGGCCGGCGAACGCGGGCGTTTCACTAGCAGAGGCCTTCACCCGCCTCCACACCTTGCATCTTCGTTTTTGTGGCTGGGTATCTAACTCTTTGCTGGTACAAATTGGGGAGCATCTGAAAGACCTTGAACAGCTAGATCTTTCAGGTTGCTCAAATATACGCGGGTATTTCGCCCTAGAAGAACTGGCAACACTACTTAAGCTGAAGGAAATTCACATCTGCAATTTACACCCCTCGTTGGGGATCCAAGCCCTGGGCTCCATAAGAACCTTGCAGGAGGTCCAGTGTAGGGACTCCGCCGGAGTGACGGACGAAGATGTGCGCCAAGTGGCCATGTGTGTGCCCTGGTCCGCTTCAATGTGGAGGGATGCCAAGGGGTAAACCAACAAGCCGGGATTGGAGTAACGGATATTGTACGACGATAGGGTAGAGCTGCCGCGTTGAGCTTCTGGGTAGGCGAGACCGGCGCAAATCGTTTCGCGAGGGTTAGACAGTTGCTTTTGCTTAGGGTCTTCTTTGACCGGGCGTACCAGCCAATCTTGGCGTAAACGCAGGAGGGCGGACGCGTCGCGATACCACCACGCCTACGCACCCCCACATTGCCGGGGACGACAATGGTCTTAAGGGAGGGGTATTGTTACGTCCGGGCTGATTTTTCATTAACCCTACCTTGCGTTCCTCATCGGGTGCGCAGCACTTGAAAGTATTCCACGTGAGGAGCGCAAGGAAGGGCCTTATATTTTCCTAATTTTTTCGTTCTATCCGCGTTCCTCCTAGTTCGTGCTTCTCCGTCGGGTGCGCTGCACTTGAAGGTATTCCTCACGGGAACGCGAGTTAGGAGTTTGAGATTCAAAATGACCTTTTTCTTTTTCATTTATTTTATTTTCAATAGTTTACCAGCTAATATACCTAATTCGTGTGCCTCGTCGGTGCGACGCACTTGGAAGTATCCCAGGCGAGGAACGCAAAGGAGGCTATATTTGGCTCTTTCAACTAATACAAACTAATCTTCCTTGGGACGATTGTCGTTGGAACTACGTATTGGAAAGCTATAGAAATTCGAAACCGTTAAGGACAAGGAGAGGTATCATAAACATCCTTCGCCGCGCGGTTAAGCAGTGCGACGCGCTTGGAAGTATCCCAGCTTAACTGCGCAGAATAAAGAAAATGCGATTTTTGCTTTACTTTACAAGTAGATACCTCTCATACCTGTAGAGCATGCGTCAGCCGGTCCTTTCACGGGAGAATGAGTGCAATAAAGAATCAAAGTGATTTGTTATGAATGATATGAAGCGATTTGAATAGGAATGGAAAGCGAGGTTTGCGTGACAACCACTGGGAATTTGAAAACGTCGACCAACGATCAAGAACGTTCGAGACAACGGTCGACGGGGATCATAAACACATATTGTTGCGAATAGGCAATAAAAACTGCCAAGCATTTACAAGAAATATTCTGAAATAAATTCCTAGAATGTTAATATTCAATATGCGTGAATTTGCGTTAAAATGCGAATGGAATGCTCCCATAATTTATTAAAGGTAAAACATCAATTGTCGTATCCCTCGTCACGAAAACTGAAAAATGCGTCGAATAAACTAATGGCCAAATAGAGTAAATAAATAGCGTAAATAAAACGTTTTATCGACACCAGAATATCGTTCATAAAAGCTTCATTAATTATTGAGAAACGGACAGAATTAAATAGAAGCCATTTCGAATATTCTAGAAGGTATAGAAATTACGACGCACGAAATTCATGTAGCGATGTAGGGGTAAAAGAGAGATAGTCGACGTTAGACAAAGTCGGAAGGAAGGTCAAGGAGGGATGAGAACTCGGGAAACGCGCCTAGATAAAACCAATGCGTGCGAGCTTTCCCCTTCGACACGTACCCTGATTTGCCAAATGATGTCCCCACTTTGGGGTACCGATCGTGGGTCGAACCCTGAGACACGATCGCTTGACTGAGGCAAATCACTATTCGTCGACAAATCGCAAGGTACGTGACGGGGAGCCCGTGTTCGCGTAGAGACATAGTTGTCTACGAAATCGCGTAATTAGATTGCTCGGCAAAGTTCCTTCGTGTGACAAGGCAGAGTGTCGAGAGTGTTTTTGATTCGCGGTTTTCGTGTCAAGAACTCATACGAGTACGTAAAATTCTCTTCATAGTTTTCAATATTCTATCTTCTCTCTTTCGTTTTAAATCGATCGTTTAATTAATATTTTCCTTTTTCCGCGCCGCGTTGTTTCGTAAATCGTATCTCGTATCCGTAAATAACCAAGGCTCAAACGCGAACGCGTAGTATGTGCAACAAGTTCTCATCCTTTCTTCGGTTTTCCAGATTCCAGACTATCACCAGCAACTATCAGAAAACTAAATATATCTAAAGACATTATTATTTTACATCGAATTGGTGAGTCGCTTATTCTATTTACTTTAACACAACGAATCTGTTGTCGAGTGAGGCAAAACGGCGATCTACGAGACTGTTTGTCGTGGAGGTATCCCACTAGATCGTTCCGTTTCAACGCAAAGTTCGAGGTATCAAAAGTAAGAATATTACCGTAAAATTTCCAATCATACGCAAAACGAAGACGGCCCACGAGACTGCTTGGCTTGGAGGTATCCAACTGGGACAGTCTCTTTTTCGATCGCTATAAAATTATTGTAAAGTACTACACTGAAGTTCGAAGTTTCCTTTGCTAACACGCCTACCTTCTTGCACGTATTCACACGAGGAGCCCGTATGGGACCAAAGCATTGACGAACTCAATAAATCCAGAATCTTACTTTAAATTTATAGATTCTTTTCAAATTGTTCTAATCGTTACTGACCTAACATCGTCCAATACGATTAGGACTGGTGGCAGCGTTAATACCTTTCTCAACCGCGTATTAACCAGAAAAATTAATACTAGTACCAAAGTCATTTTTAATTTTTAATTTTTCTTATTTTGTACGTCGCGCGCCGTATCTCGCTCGCGCCGTATCTCGCTCGCGACGTAACAATGCAAAATTTTCGATCCGACTGGTCCATCCGTCTAGCGGTAATCGGCGAACGTACGGCGCACGTACATGAAATAGTACGTTTTTCTGCAATAAAAAGCATTCGGAATGAAAAAATATAAAATGTTTTTTTAACGGGACCAATGGGGAGTTATACTCTATAAGACGCAAAAAGTTTCGTTCCGATTGGTCCATCCGTCTCGCCGTAATCGGTGAACGTACATAAAAAAAAAATAAAAAAATATACATATTGAATTGAGTATCCTCCTCCTTTTCGAAGTCGGATAATAAAACTATTAACGAGGGCGACTATGGGGTGATTAAGTGTACTCACAAAAACAACTCAGCAGACATAAGAATGAGTGGAACCGGGAAGATCGCGGTGAGGTTAAGGAATGGTAAAACTTTGGAGATTGACAAAGTTATATTCGCTGAGGCTCTCAAAGAAAATTTGCTGTCACTACGAAAGTTCGCTGAAATGGGACTTGCCATTTATTTGGACAATCAAAGGATTAACATTTTTGATCCGAGCTCAAAAGAAACATTTCTGACTGAAATCTATAAACGTCCTTTTTGGATAATTGAACTAGAAGTAGATGGCAAGGTCTCGAGAGCCTCAGCAATTCACAATATAACACAAGCAAACGCAAGTCTGGCTGAGGAAAATCCAGAAAATAAAAGGTACATCACAAGGAGTGTGATGTCAAGAGAAAATCAACAGGATAAACTAAATGAAATGCAAGGGGTGAATAAGAACCCAGAGGAAGTGTTAGACTCAGGTGAGGATACAAAAGAATTGAATTTGGGCAAAGAAAGGGGAGAGAATCTAATTGAAACAGCAGAGAACGTAGGGAGAGTAGATGAGAACGGGAAACCGTATGAACATTCGAACTTTGACATAACGATATGGGACCGGAAGATCCACAATGTTGACCAGTTACAAGTAGAAGAAATTTCGGAGAGGGAAAGTCCGTTCACAGATGGGTATAAGAGGCTGTAACGGGGTCGGGCGGTTCGGTGCGCACGGCGTTGCGCACCGCGGTCGGTTTCCCCGTGCCAAGGTTCGCAAGGGAACAGGTCGGTAAATAACGAGGCGGTGTTTAGTAGAAAAATATATGTTTATTCAAAAATAAGGAGCTACTGTAGACTACTGTGATACAGCCGGGCGGCTATCCTCGCCGGGCTGGTCGGGCGGTATTCTCCGGCCTCGGGTACTACAATCAGAAGATGGTCTGGTGGTTAGACGCGTGGAGCCGTTTTCCTTAAAACTAATGTACAGGTCTTACGTACTACGGTCGGAACCCGGTCCGTCACAGAAATCACGCGGAACTTATATCTAACGCTCTTACCAACTAAACGGACGCACGCTGGTGTACGCGGAGCGCGGGCGCAAGCGGAGCGCGAACGCGAACAAATCAGCGAAAGCGACGAGGCACTATCGAGTGCCGAGAGAGCGGACGCAAGAGTCGGGAAAGGAATGACCCGCTTGGGCTGATGGTGTTTTATTCAAACGCGCTGCGGTGTTTCGCGCTGCGGTGGAGTTGTTGCCCGCTTGCGTCACGCGGCTCGTCTTCTCGTACGCCGAGGTAGAACCGAGCAGCGAACGAGACGACGACCAATCCTGGCCAGCCTGGGTAGCGCCACGAAGCTGGACGGAATCGGCTGCCAAAGGCAGAATGCGGTGCCGTGTAGGCTAGCGTTCGGAATCCCCGCGGAAGCACCAGCAGAGATTATGAACGCGCACTAGCTTGGTCACCCCGGGTCAACCACGGGACTGACGAGGCTAGACGCCTACGGCCGCTGGACCTATGGGAGCTGCCAGGTCGTAGCGTAGTGCAATGCTACGGCCCGTTGGCCAGAGATCTCTTCGCCAGGAAACCCATGGCGTCGAGAGCTCTGGTGCTCCAGTCCGGACCTCCTAGGAGGTCACCTCGGGGCCGAAGCCCTGAGGCAACTCATTGATCATCGCATCGATCGGTCCTACTTGTAGTCTAATCGCACGGGAGTGGGGATGCCGTCGCGGTGGGGGCCCGCGATGCGCGACGCCGATCCGCGGCTGTCGTCGCAAGGTTTCTCAAAAATAACAAAGCCATGTTATGGCATGTCAGATTCGGTCATGCATCTATCCCATATCTCAAAGCTCTACAAACAAAATTCCCTGAGAACAAAGAGCTAAGAATACAAAGAGTACAAAGCGAAACAGGCCCGAAATTTAGATACGAGGGAAGGAGAGTAATCTTAGTAGGATACGCCCCCACGGGATATCGATTTCTAAAACCAGAAGAAGGAAAGTATTACGAGAGCAGAGATGCCAGATTAATGGAAAAACTAGTCTATGGGAACAGATATGCCAAGACAGACATAAATGGCTCACCACCGGTACAAGAGAAGCTGGATAAAGATAAATGGTTCATACAATTTGAAACAGGAGAGAAACAAGATGAGAAATTAGAACCATTAAAATCGGAGGGAGAGAAACGGAAAGAGGTAGACCCAGGAAAAGAAAACTAAATGAAGGTGAGAAGAAGTCAGAAATACCCTCGGAAAAGAAAATCTTAAACGATACAAGTTTCTCGAGTCTACAAATAGATGAGAACTTGAAGGCCAATGCACTTTTTGTAGAGAATCAAAGAAATGACTCGGAAACAAGTGCGACATAACAGGATGATGAGATATTTCATGCGCTGCTAACTGACATAAACGATGATCCCATGAACTACAGGGAAGCAATGAAATCAAAGGAGAGAGAACATTGGCAGCAAGCAGTAAAAGAGGAATTGGGGTCACTGGAGAGAAACAGAGTTTGGAAATTGGTACGTAGACTAGAAAAATTGAAGGATGGGCGAAAGGCTACGGTTATAGATTCAAAATGGGTCTTCAAAGTAAAACGTGATGCGGATGGGAAAACGAGATATAAGGCGAGATTAGTCATCAGAGGTTTTAAAGATAAAAACTTCTACGAATTGAGAGAAACATACGCTCCACTATCCAGATTACCTCTGGTTCATACAGTCCTGGCAATAATAAATAAGTACGATTTAAATGTCCGCCAATTGGACGTGAAAACAGCATTTCTTAATGGAGGCATAGAGGAAGAAATCTACATGGAAATTCCAGAGGGTACTGTACACACAGAAAAGGAAAGGAGAGAAAAGATGTGTAAAATTGAGCCAGCTCTTTATGGATTAAAGGCAAGCTCTAAACGCTGGAACATTAGATTTACTGAAGTAGCTGTAAAACTAGGATTAAAAAACACCGATTTGGAACCATGTTTATTTACTTGGAGAGAAGAAAATAAGTTTCTTTTTTTACTGCAATATGTAGACGACATACCCCTGGCGAGCAATGATAATAAGAAATTTGAGGGAGTAATATTTCAGCTTAGTGCAGAATTTGAGATGACCAGTCTAGGGGAACCAAAAGAATTTTTGGGCATATCAATAAGGTGAGACAGAAAGGAGAGAGTGATTGAACTAAGTCAGGAAAATTATATAAACAGAATTCTGAAAAGATTTTGGTGTGAAAACACATCCTCAAAGAACTCCAATGATCACTAATTAGGTTGCCTACAGAGCGAGACGAGAAAGAGAGATGGATGTTGAAGAATCAGTGGAAGGTGCGTCACGATCAAAAGTTAATGTTCCATTCAGAGAGGCAGTCGGAAGCTTACTTTATCTGGCAGGTGCGACAAGACCGGACATCTCGTACGCAGTCAATGTCCTGAGTAGACATCAAGTTGAACCAACCGAAGAAGACTGGACCATGGTAAAGAGAGTATCCAGATGCTTAAATGGAACTAAAGACTTATAGGTGAGATACCTAGGAAAAACAGATGGAATAGAAGCTCATACAGATGCGAGTTTCGCGGATTGTAAAGATTCCAAGACAACATGCGGCTTTGTGATTAAAGTATATGAAGATGCGATATCATGGCGAACTTAAAAACAGACACATGTATCATTATCCACATGCAAAGCTGAGTATGTAGCAATGAGTGACGGAAGCAAAGAAATGCTTTCCATATATAATTCTATAAAATTAATTCTAGTCGAGTCACTACTACCTATGACTCTGTGGTGCGATAACAGAGCAGCGAGCATGTCTGTTGAAACTAATGGTGGGAATGGTTGAGACATGTAGTGGAAATAAAACAACACCATATCAAAGAGTGTGTAAATAAGGGAATCATAATCGTAAAATGGGTTAAATCTAAGGATCAGATAGCTGACATCCATGCATCCATATAATAAGTATATAAAATATAATAAATTGTCGTTAGATTCAAATTTGGTATAACGCACATTCGATCACATTGAGGGGTTATGCCGACGGCCGTTACTGCGAAATAGAAAAGAATAACCTCAACAGAGTAACGGTCGCGGTGTCAGGTGTCAGTTACGCACCGAATAAACACGCCAATAAATGTACAGGATTGCCTCGTAATAAGCAACACGCTCGGGTCTGGCCTGTTGCTTATTACGGATCAGGTAGGCTATTCGGCTCGACTTTGTTCTCGAAACGGGACGATAGAGAACACGAGAAACGAGTGAGAGATCCGAGGTAGCGGCAAATCATAAAGTGATCGGCCGAGCAAGGATGTTATTTTTTGAACAAGGATAGAATATAGCATTCCTGCACTATCTCGCTTATTTCAAGGCAAATATGCTAGACTGCGAAAGTATTATATATATTCCATCCTTCTTCTACTAACCGATGTCACTGCTCAGTCGAGCGTGACAATTTATTACCCAAAATATCGGCTTCTCGCTTTGACGGACCTCTCACTCATTTCTTGGACCTCTCACTATGCGGGCGACATTAAACGAAAAGGTGAGGATAGAGATTTGCTTATTTCGAGCCAGAAAACTGTTGCTTATTACGGATCAATACCGTATAAGCAAAAGTCTGATCCTGAGCGTTTTGCTTATAACGAGTCTACACGGTAAGTATGGTCCGAATTATATCGTGTTTGGTACCATTTTAATTAGAAAAATGTCAGAAATATCATGGAAAAAGTATTATAAAATAAAAAAATTTTTAACAAAAAACAAATCCGACTTCGTAGTGCCCTAAAAAGTGTCAAATAATTTCTATTTCATTTATACCAATATTCCATAGCTATTAATAATATCTACTTATTCGTTAAATAGGATACCAAATACATTTCAAAGTTTTCGGAGGCGGCGCAAAATTAAAACCTTTTCTTCTATTAGGAAGATCGTCGGCAACCTATGACAAATTACCCATTTGATAATTGCAAGTAAACAATATTCAACGGGAATCAACATACCCAATGCGGATTAACTATACTGCAGTTCACGAGAGACCATACTTAACTCGCGCAGCTTACTAGGTCTAAGGACATTTTTAATAACGTGTGTGATTAACCTCTACAGCTTGCTTCTTACTTTGCGATCATATAACTTTTTCTTTGAAAAATAATAGGAATTTCATTGTATGGTGTATTTTTACCATATCATCATCGATTATCAGTTATCGTACGTCATACATTTCTGTCCAGCATTTATATGATTGCAAAATAAAAAGCAGCAAGCTGAAGAGGGGAATCACACACGTTATTAAAAATGTCCCTAGACCTAGTGAGCTGCACGAGTTAAGTGTGGTCTCTCGTGTGGCGGCGGCCTAGGGACTTTCCGAGGCCGACGCGATGGTGCGCGAGGTTGGCGACACGGCGGTGGCGCGACTAGAGAACACAGAGACGCGCAAGAAAGATGTAACGCATATATGAATCCGAATAAATACCCGTTATTGTTCCGAGTGCTCAGTTACTACATAATCCCCATAATTGGTGACCCCGACGGGAGTGAAAAGAAACATTTAGCCTTTTTATTATTTTACTATTTTGTTCGTGCGTGTTGTGATAAATTAAAAGGAAGACAGGCTATGCCGAATCAAGAAGCCGGTAACGCGTCGGCCGCAGCAGTTAGCGTCAAGGTTCCCCCGTTTTGGGTGGAAGAACCGGAGATGTGGTTTGTGCAGCTGGAAGGCCAGTTTCACGTGGCCGGGATATCGGTCGATGCCGCGAAATTTGCCTACGTCGTCGGCAACCTTGAGGGACGCTACGCAAGGGAAGTGGCCGATATAATCAAAAATCCGCCAGCTACGGACAAGTATGATTCGCTAAAAAGACAATTAATCGCCAGGCTATCGCAATCGGAAGATAAAAAGCTCCGGCAGTTGCTGGAAAGGGAGGAATTGGGCGATCGTTCCCCCAGCCAATTCTTGAGGCACCTAAAAGGCCTGGCGGGAGAAGCGGTACCTGAAAAACTCTTAACAAGCATTTGGTCTAGCAGGCTGCCACAATCGGTGCAAGCGATCCTGGCTACCCAGGAGAAAGCACCTTTAGAAGATGCCATAGTTTTGGCAGACAAAGTGTATGAATTAGCTCCACGTGCACCGTTGGACAAGATAGCGGCGGTGAAAAGGCCCTCTACGTCGTCCGCCTTAGAGCGGAAAGTCGAGGAACTAACTAAAATGGTAGAGCTAATGACGCGTCGGGCAAGAAACCCGCGGAAATATAGAGGGCGCGAGAGATCACGTGGACGAACCCGGAGTGCATATCGCGCTCAGCCATCAAAGAAAAGGTACGATGATTGCTGGTATCATTATAAATGGGGGGAAAAAGCAACCAAGTGCATTCCGCCCTGCAAGTATGCACCATCAAATTCGGAAAACTAGGTAGTCGGACCGATACAGCGGCGATCGGAACGGCGAAAAGATCGTGCCGCCTTTTCCTGCAGGACCGAACCTCTAAGCTCGAATATTTAATAGATACCGGTTCGGACGTGAGCGTGGTCCCCGCGAAATGGTACAGCGAGCGGCGCAGAAGCAGCGATTTCGTGCTGTACGCAGCAAATAACACTCCAATCAAAACCTATGGCGATTGGACGGTGACTGTCGATTTCGGGTTGAGAAGAAGTTTCCCGTGGAAAATGTTACTGGCGGACGTGGCCAAACCCATTATTGGACCTGATTTCCTCACGTATTATGGGTTATTAGTGGATTTGAAAGGTGCGCAGCTGATCGACCAAGAGACTAAACTGGCGGCAAGAGGGGGACTGGCGTTTGCCTCAGACTGCGTCAAGTCCATTTCACATTCTAACCCGTCCATTATAAAATTATTGCGAGAATTTTCCAGCATCACTAGGCCAGCGCAGCACTTCCAATCTCCCAAGCATCATACGGTGCACCACGGTGCGCCGGGTCCACCGTTAGCCAGCAAGGCAAGGAGATTGGCACCTGATAGGCTGAGGGCTGCCTAAAAGGAATTCGAGTTAATGCTACAACAGAGCGTGATAAGACCATCGAAGAGCAGCTGGGCGTCACCCCTTCACCTCGTCCCCAAAAAGAATAAGGAATGGAGGCCGTGCGGCGATTACAGAGGCCTCAACGCTAGGACCACTCCAGACAGGTACCCAGTCCCTCACATAGAGGATTTTTCACAAAATTTATACGGAAAAACAGTATTCTCTATAGTGGATTTGGTTAAAGCGTACCACCAAATTCCAATTGCCGAACAGGACATTCCTAAAACAGCCATCATTACTCCGTTCGGCCTATACGAATTCTGCTACATGACGTTTGGCCTGAGGAATGCTGCACAAACCTTCCAACGGTTCATGGACGAGGTGAAAAGAGGGTTAGACTTTTGTTTTGCATATATAGACGATATATTAATTGCATCTAAGGACGTAGAGCAGCATGAGCAGCACCTGAGACAGCTCTTCGCCCGCCTCCAAGAATATGGAGTTGTAATTAACCTAGCAAAGAGTAATTTCTTCCTAGACAAGGTGCCGTTCCTGGGATATTCCGTGGGCAAAGAAGGAATCAAACCCCCAGAGGAAAGAGTAGCCGCTATAAGGGATGTTAAGCAGCCGAAAACTATCACCGAGCTAAGGCGATACCTCGGGATGATTAATTTCTACAGAAGGTTTCTGCCCAATATTGCAGACGTGTTGGCTCCGCTGGAAGAAGCAACTAAGGGAGCAGGAAAAGGAAAGCAGGCGGTGGTCTGGACTCAGGAAGCGGAACGGGCATTTGACAAATCCAAAGAGGCCCTCGCCAACGCGGCATTGCTAGCGCACTCATCTCAAGAAGCAGAGACGGCCGTTTTTGTGGACGCGTCGGACTTGGCCGCTGGCGCCTCACTTCAGCAGCGTATTGACGGGAAATGGCAGCCATTGGCTTTCTTCAGTCAGAAATTTAATAAGCCGCAATCGCAGTACAGCACATACGATAGGGAACTGTTGGCGGCATACCAGGCTATAAAGCATTTTAAACATATGCTCGAAGGTCGAAATTTTACTCTGTTTACCGACCATAAACCGCTCGTTTATGCTTTCAGGCAGAAGTTAGAGAAGTGCAGTTCAGGCATTTGTCGTACATCTCACAGTTTACAACAGACATACGACACGTGACCGGCAAAGATAACGTGATAGCAGATACCTTGTCAAGGATTTCGGAGGTAACGACAGCCATAGACTACAACGCATTGGGTGGGGACCAGGAAACAGACGAAGAATTACAAAGATTTAGAAGGTCCGACACGGCGCTCGTAATAAAAAAAATAGTATTACCCGATACGCAAGTAGAAGTATGTTGCGAAATTTCTACCGGAAGAGCAAGGCCTTTCCTTCCGGTCAAATACAGAAGGCAGGCCTTCGCAGCGATACACAATCTAAGCCATCCAGGGGTCAGGGTAACGGCAAGGCTGGTGGCAGATAGATTTGTTTGGCCCGGGATGAAGAAGGATGTTGGAGAGTGGTCCAGGCAATGTGCTCCGTGCCAGAGAGCGAAGATAGGCAGGCACTGCAAGCCGCCTATAGGGCAGTTTCCAACGCCCTCGAGAAGATTTGAACATGTCCACATCGACTTGGTTGGGCCGCTACCTCCTTCTAACGGATACAAATATTGCCTGACCTGTATCGACAGATTCACACGGTGGCCCGAGGCGATTCCACTGTCGAATGTTGCAGCAGAGACCGTAGCACAGGCGTTTCTGGAAGGATGGGTCTCGAGATTTGGAGTTCCTCTCAAGATTATTACGGATCGAGGTAGGCAATTTGAATCATACCTTTTCAACGCATTGGCTCGTATCCTAGGCACAACGCACCTGAGGACCATGGCGTACCACCCGGAGTCCAACGGAATCGTGGAAAGATTGCATCGGCAATTAAAAGCTGCAATCAAATGTCACGAGAACGAGCGTTGGGCCGAAACCTTGCCCTGGGTCTTGCTGGGGACCCGGGCAGCCTTCAAGGAAGACCTCAAAACATCAGCGGCCGAACTAGTCTACGGAGAAGCAATCCGGTTACCCGGAGAGATCCGGGGTGCGGAAACGGAGGTTTCACAATAGATAAAGCCAGTCGACCCGGTAAGACACGGCCCAAAAGGAGTGTTCATTTTCAAGGACTTAGCGACAGCGTCTCATGTATACTTGCGACAAGATGGCGGAAAAAAACCTTTGCAAGCACCCTATTCGGGTCCGCACAAAGTTGTCGAGCGGGGCGAGAAGCAATTTACCATTCAGATCGAAAATAAAAGCGTTAAAGTAGCGATAGATAGGTTAAAACCAGCTTTTGTCCAAGTGGAAGCTACGTTGGAGGCATTAGCCAAAGTAGAAGCCAAAAAGAAACGCGTGCGTTTCGCAATAAAAGACAGTATTAAGACATTTAACAAGACTGATAATATTTATTGCAGATAGGATCGCACATAGATTGTCATAATACCTGTTAATATTTCCTAATATCTTTTAGCGAAATCCATTATTTCTTTTGCGCAATTAATAACATACACGTGTTACAAGTCTAATTCATATTTTATGTATACCAAAAAGTTATCATAGATATAAGCACGTTATTACAAATTTAATCTGTATTTTATGTAAAGAATTATCGTAGATGTAAGCACATATGTTAACTCATTTTATATTGTATTTTCTATAAGCATAACGGGGATCGCGTATTTCAAATTGTATTTCCCTCCGCACAGCGTCGGTACTGGTGTGGGGGGGGGGGGGGGGGGCGGCCTAGGGACTTTCCGAGGCCGACGCGATGGTGCGCGAGGTTGGCGATACGGCGGTGGCGCGACTAGAGAACACAGAGACGCGCAAGTAAGATGTAACGCATATATGAATCCGAATAAATACCCGTTATTGTTACCAGTGCCCAGTTACTACATAATCCCCACACTCGGGAATTGCAGTATACATGTACATCAGAAGTGCTACCAACTTCTGATACAATCGTTACAATTATGAGTGTTTTCTGCCGTACCTATATCGTTTCAAATTTTTTTTCTTACGACTTATTAAATAACCAAGCTTGCTTCAAAGAAAACTTTGAAATGTATTTGGTATCCTATTTAACGAATAAGTAGATATTATTAATAGCTATGGAATATTGGTATAAATGAAATAGAAATTATTTGACACTTTTTAGGGCACTACGAAGTCGGATTTGTTTTTTGTTAAAAATTATTTTATTTCACACTTCTTAGTGGGACCCGTAGTATTTCTAGGATAGTATAAGGTGATTTTGGTCTTTCGTTGCTTAGCTAATAACCATAAACCGAAAAAGAATTGACAGAATTTAAAAGGTTAATAAACAACAAATTTCATCAATTTTTGCAAGTGGGATCATCGCAGATATACAGCGTGTCACGCGACTACCTCGACAGCCGAAGAGGGATGATTGCTAAGTAGATACTAAACAACTTTTTCCTTTGCCAAAATATTGGTTCGTTTTCGAGTTATCACCAAAAAACACCGACCAATCCGAGCGCGTACAGCACGCGGGCTCAGGGACTGCAATGTCGGCTACGAAAACAGGGACTGACGTAGGTCGGGAACGAACGGCTCGGCACCCCGTTGACATAGCCCAATAAAAAAACTGAACTGGTAGAACATTTTTAGTCGTTTAAAATGAATACGGAACTTAATCTCTTGTCGCCTGTCATAATGTAAAAAAGGAAATTCTAAGCATTCTAAACAACAAATAAAAATGATTGAAATGGAACAATTAATAAACGTTTGAATTGTAGGCTACGTTAATGATGAAAAATTTGAAAACAATTTAAATGAAACTTTCGCATTCGTTCCTAAATTAACCTGCTACGCTGAAAGCAGATAATTGTCACTGGGAAACCAGGAAACACGTTCGGTAGAACAGCTGTTTTCATGATCGGGCCAGTGAACTCCCCTCATTTATTGCACTTAGGCATGGATAATAGGCGAGGTGTTTCCTCGTCGAATGTTCAGAATCGACACAGTGACCTAGTGGAAATTATTTGCTTTCAGCGAAGCAGGTTAATTTAGGAACGAATGGGTCAGTTTCATTTAAATTATTTTCAAATTTTTCATCATTAACGTAGCCTCCAATTAAAATGTTTATTAATTATTCCATTTCAATCATTTCGATTTGTTGTTTAGAATGCTTAGAATTTCCATTTTCACATTATGACAGGCGACAAGAGATTAGGTTCCGTATTCATTTTAAACGACTAAAGATGTTCTACCAGTTCAGGTTTTTTATTGTGCTCGGCCAACGGGGTGCCAAACCGTTCGTTCGCGACCTACGTCAGGCCCGGTTTTCGTACCAGTCAGTGCAGTCCCTGGGACTGCGTGTTATATGCACTCGCATTGGTCGGTGTTTTTTGTTATTAACTCGAAAACCAAGCCTTAACCAACATTTTGGCAAAGGAAAAAGTTGTTTAGAACCACCATAGCAATCATCCCCCTTCGGCTGTCAAGGTAGTCGCTTGACACCCTGTATATCCTACTAAATATGAAAGCTTTCGCCGCGAACGATACATTCCTTGCAGAGTAACATGAAGGAATAGATTTTTTGCTATAACAGTAGTTATTAACAAATGCCATAAATTTTTGCAACTGGGATTATCGCGGATATACCTCCTACTAAATATGAAAGGTTTCATCGCTATTGGTACATTCCCAGCAGCATAAACACCGGAAGATATAAATGAGGTATTACGTATTTTGCGATAAAAGTCGTTAGGAATGAAAAAATACAAAAATTTTTTTGCGGGACTAATCGGGGATATACTCTACTTGATGCAAAAAGCATCGTTCCGATTGGTCCATCCGTCTCGGAGTAATCGGCGAACGTACGGCGCACGTACATGAAATAGTACGTTTTTCTGCAATAAAAAGCGTTCGGAATGACAAAATATAAAATTTCTTTTAACGGGACCAATCAGGGCACATACTTTCGAAGACGCAAAAGGTTTCGTATCAATTAGTTCATCCGTCTCGGAATAATCGGCGAACATACATTTAGAAAAAAAAGCCGTTAGGAGTGAAAAATGCAAGATGTTTTTTTAACGGGACCAACCGGGAGACATACTCTACCAGATGCAAAAGGTTTCGTTCCGATTGGTCCATCCGTTTCGGCGTAATCGGTGAACATACATAAAAAAAAAAAAATATACACATCGAATTGAGTATCCTCCTTCTTTTCGAAGTCGGATAAAAAATTAGTTTGAGGAAGTTTGCTTTTAAATTAAAGGAAAAGTGGCGTTATTCTGAATACACAGAAAGTAAATTTCTCAAATCTAACAATGATTGGTTACAAAAAGATTTTATTTATCCAAGTACAATGTCACATGAAATCCCTTCGACAAGTACTGCAGTACAGTCAAACTTATCCACTGTATCCGTTTACAAAGGAAAAAAGGCACTTTCTGAATGTAGCAGACGGGAAAAAATATGAAAAGCTCGATCGCTAGCTGATAAGTTTTCGTTGGACGAATTATTGAATGCAACTAAAATGAAGTTCTGGAAACGCGGCATGCATCGAAGAGCACTTGCACTTCGTTTACAAAATTGTGAATTAAATAGTAATAAGAATATCAAAAAACAGAAATGTTTACAGCAGAGAAAGCATTAAGTATTTTTATTATGGCAAAGGGTCTAGCCGTATAAGAATAGTGAATCGGCCCCAGCAACAATTTCGGTTGATATTTATACCACATAATGCTTTTTGCTTAAACAACAATTGTGTGCAATTTCAACCCCCTACCCCCTCTGATAAGGGAGATATGAGGGTAAAACCCCAAAACTTTACTATTTTTTTTCTCGGAAACTATTTAAGATATTTGAACACATTAAAGTGCAAATAGTAGGTATTCATTAGCTATATGTCATTTTTTTGTTAAAAATTTTTATCCGATGATTAAGGGTTGAAAATTAATAAATAAATTTTTGAAAGTGATTTTTATAAACAATCCCTTGAGTGACACCCACCGAAAAACTTAAGAATAATCCTTTGCTATTTAACTATTATCTGTAAAAGTTTCAAGAGTGTCAGATTGGTACATCATAGTTAAAAAAAAATAAAACCAATGCAATGCCCTTTCATAAGGCAAAGCCAGGCTGAACGTTAGAGGCGCTCAACCTAACCGACCTATAGGGGAATACGTTGCGCCGCGCCGCGCCGAACCGCCACGTTTCTCATACCAGAAACAGCTCTCAGAAAAGTATGAACTCTTCTTTCCCTAAACTGTGTGTTAGTTAACAGTTATTTATTTAAATAATATATTAACAATTTAATCTTTTTAATTAAGTTTCCTGGTCTTAACTTTTAACGTCCGTGTTTTCACGGTGTTTCTTGTTTTAAGCAAGCGCTCCATCATCTTCCCCGCTGTGTCTAACACACACAGGGGGCGATAAAATGATGGGGAATCGGAGTCGCCTTTGCCCTTGGGAATCAAGGCAAGGCGTGCCAGCTTCCACCGAGCTGGGAAGACTACTGCTCTCAGGCACCCGTTGTACATACCGAGCAAGAGGCCAGGACAGTTGCGAGCAGCTGCCTTAATCGCCTCTGCCGGTATGTCATCGGGGCCCGGGGCCTTACCGGACTTCATGCTGCGTTCCGCAAGCACGAGCTCCTCGGCGCGGAACGGCGGGATGTCCTTCTCCTCATCGGTCAGACGGGGCTCGACTGTGACCGGATGTGTCGGAAAAAGGGCATCCACGACGTATCGCGCCTTCCTCTCGTCCATGACCTGGGTGGGTGGGCGGAGCTTGCCCATCACGAGCTTATAGCCCCTCCCCCAAGGATCCTGGTCCACTTCGTCGCAGAGCTGCTTCCAGCTGCATTCCTTGCTCGTCCGGATGGCTTTTCCCAAGGCCTTCTTGGCGGCTTTGTAAGCCAGAGCCTTTTCCGCCGCCTCAGGTCGGCCGGCGGCGCGTTGCGCCAACCTGCGCAATTGATGGCAACGCCTCCGGAGCTCGGCTATCTGGTCATTCCACCAGTACGCCTGCGTCCTGCCTTTCCAAGGCCTCTTGCGAGGCATGGACGCATCGCATGCGCGGTGGATGATCCCCATGGTAGTGTCCACTAGAGCGTCCACCGCGCCGACATCATTGGCGTCCTCGGGCACTGGTGGAATGTGCCGAGCGCCATCGAGCAAGGTTGCGACGAATTTTTCACCGTCCATCTTGGCTGCGTTCCAGCCAGATGGTCGACGCGCGCTAACAGCTGGCTGCTTTCGCGTCGCGTCGATGAGCTGGAAGGTGATGTACTGATGATCACTACCGGTGAAGTCTTCCATCACCCTCCAACCAACGGCTTTGCGGACCAGGTCCTCCGACACCAGCGTGATATCAGGGATCGAATACCCGAAGCCCGGTTGCCGGTACGTTGGTGTTGCACCGACGTTGAGGACGACAAGGCCGAGTCGGACAGCCATCTCCAACACCAGTTTACCTCTGGTGTTGGGTTGCGGCATGTCCCACTCTATGGCCCGCGCGTTAAAGTCTCCGGCGACAACAAGTGCGCCGGGGATATCTCGCAGATCGTCCTCAAGGGCCTCGAGCTTGTCCCTGAATCTCTGGCTATTGTCGTTGGGGGAGAGGTAACAGCTCACGAATGTGGCTTGCTCCGTCGTCACCCACGCGTAGCAGCATCCAGCTCCACGATTAGCGATCCTTACAAGGGGGTCGATGACCCAAATCGCCGCGGAGCCGGAGCTGTCTACGTGCCAGTTAGCTCTCGTTCGGTAGGGTACGCTGACGATCGCTACGCTAGCACGGCGCTCGTGAACGAACTGCGTCAGCAGGTCATCAACGACCCTACTCCTGTTTAGGTTGCCCTGGAGGACGAAGAAGGTCCTTTCCGACCCTTCGCCTTGTCCGCCTGCTCCATCGGAGCAGAGGAAGCAGCACGGTTTGGTGGTACAGGCGGTCGCCTTGTGCCCCTGTTGGTCGCACTTCCAACAGAGGCCGCTGCGGTCCGGCCTCTTGCACTCCTGCTTCCGGTGGCCGAATCCAAGACACCGGAAACAGCGCTGCACGTCCGTCCGCTGCCGTAGACGGCAACGGATCCAACCGACGCACAGCTTCCCTTTTTCCAGGAGCTTTCGGGCCGCCATTCGAAGCTCACGCGCGTTCGGGGCGAAAACGGCGACCTTGAACTGACCGCACATGTCGTCGCCGAGTTCGCGCCGCACCGCATCCTCCACTTCCGCGGAAGTGGTGAGACAGTCCATGTCCAATACTTCTAGCCGAACACGGCTGGTGAGGGTCCTGGCCTCGCCGGACTGCCCCACGGCCTCTTGAATCGCTCGCTGGAGGGCAATCTGGTTACCGCAGCGGTCCAACTCAAGGAGGACGGCGCCCTCCTTCGTTTTGCGAGCCGTGCGGATAACCATCTCGGTATCCTCGGGGCGCACTTTCTGACGTATTGCCCCGAGGACTTCCGCATAAGTCTTGCCCTCCGCGGGCTTGACAACCACAGCGCTCCAGTTCGAGCGCTGGCGAGGTTTCCTCTTCTTCTTCTTCTTCTTCTTCTTCTTCTTCTTCGCCTGAGTCCCATCAGGCTTCTTGTTTTCATACGGATTCTTTGCCGGCTCTTTATTCTTATTCCCGCCCTTTTTTATGTTGGGCGGGGTGTTGGCATTTTTCCCCTTTTGGGGTGCACTAAGGCTGTCGGAGGAGTTCTTCTTCTCTGCCCGCTTCTTTGTAACAGTGGTCCAGGTTTCCGCATGCTGGACCACCGTCTTCCTTCTCTTCTCCTCCTCCTGATCCTCCGGGCTGGAGAGCGCTGCCCTGCCCCTCTTTTGAGGAGGACAAATCGCTGCCGGAGTGCGGGGAGGTGTGGCCGGAGACATAGGCGCTAATTGTAACGCCCTAATCGCTTTACAGCGTGTTACTCTGCTGAAGGTCATAATGTCGACCAGTTCGCCCAAGCGTGGAATGCCCTCCTTGATAGCGTTTGAAACGTTGCGTTGCTTCTCCGTCGCAACTTTCATGCTATCAAGGACCTGACGCATCCGTGTCAGTTGAGCGCATTCTACTGCGTCGACTTCCTTCAGCTTACCCCAGATATCGTCTGGAGCTAGAGCTTCAACGTTATCGCTGCATGTAGCAGTGGACACCATGGTGACCAGGTCAGCCACCACCATAGTGCTGAGGTCGTCGGATAACGACGCCCCGGGGCCCGCTTGCTCACCCCTGAGCGCCAGTACTGGGGTATCCCTCCCCTGTACCGTAGACATTTTTCTATTCGAAACCTCCTCCATGTTCGGTTTATTGTTCGGGGTTCCTTCCCCTAGTCCATTTGGTCCGCGGTTGCTTATTTGTCACCTGGGCTAGGCGCTTATTTCGCAACTAACCAGCATATCTACTGGCCGTTCCCCTAGCCGCCACCTGGGGACGCGCCGGGTTGCGGTGGACTACCGCCCCCGGAGGCTAAGCCCCCGGCCCGGATTAAAACGGGCAACTAATGGCATCTAACATAGTGCCATTGTGCAAGACATGATATAAATCTGTGATTTAGGGCTCTCACATATTTAAAAGGAGGAACGCCGTGAAAACACGGACGCTAAAAGTTAAGATCAAAAAATTTAATTAAAAAATTTTAATTGTTAATATATTATTTAAATAAATAACTATTAACTAACACACAGTTTAGGGAAAGAAGAGTTCATACTTTTCTGAGAGCTGTTTCTGGTATGAGAAACGTGGCGGGTCGGCGCGGCGCGACGCAACGTATTCCCCTATAGGTCGGTTAGGTTGAGCGCCTCTAACGTTCAGCCTGGCTTTGCCTTATGAAAGGGCGTTGCATTGGTTTTATTTTTTTTTAACTATGATGTACCAATCCGACACTTTTGAAACTTTTACCGATAATAGTTAAATAGTGACGGATTATTCTTAAGTTCTTCGGTGGGTGTCACTCAAGGGATTGTTTGTAAAAATCACTTTCAAAAACTTATTTACTAATTTTCAACCCTTAATCATCGGACAAAAATTTTGAAAAAAAAAATATGAAATACAGCTAATGAATACCTACTATTTGCACTTTAATGTGTTCAAATATCTTAAATAGTTTCCGAGAAAAAAAATAGTAAAGTTTTGGGGTTTTACCCTCATATCTCCCTTATCAGAGGGGGTAGGGGGTTGAAATTGCACACAATTGTTGTTTAAGCAAAAAGCATTATGTGGTATAAATATAAACCGAAATTGTTGCTGGGGCCGATTCACTATTCTTATACGGCTAGACCAGGCATGGGCACGAATCCGGCTCAAAGAGCGCGTCTGACAGCGACACTGTTTGGGAGCGTGCGTCACTCTACTGATTCGCTCTTTCGAGATGGTGGGGCAGCATTGTAGGGGAAATTGAGCTACGGCGGTGAGGTGATACGAATGTGTGGCGTTCGCCAGAGAACGTCACACATGCATGCTTCGACTGCGTAACCTCGAGATACTACGGAGTGGGGATATTTCTCCGCCGCTCGGTTCGGTTCACGCTCCGCTTTGATCTCGCCGACAACTTCTAGCTGCCCATGCCTGGGCTAGACCCTTTATCCAAATTTCAATACATCACAATTCGGAACGAAGCTACAAAATGTAACAATAATCAGTCGCCATCCTATTATAAGTTGCTTCAAGAAAAAGATAACTGTTATCTGTTGTGGGATTGAAGAATTTTATCAAACACTTTATTATATGTAATATCATTTATTATATGTAATAAGAGAAAAAAATTAATGTAGAACAAAACATATACCGAACTCTTTACAAATAATTAAAATAAAAAATGTAAGTCGCATTATGCTCATGAAAAATGTAAGACGTAATAAAACATAGTTTTAATGCAAAGAAAAAGTTAATACGTAAAAGCCTTTCGCTTTAGCGGGAAAACCCCAACGTTCCTCCCTCTTCATTCGTTCAGGCTTGCCAACCTCTCCATCACCAAAATCGCTAGCTATCGGGGCATGAATTTGCTACGCGACATTCCCATCATTATCCGCCAACAAATGAAATAGAAGTTTCCGAAACATACGCCAGAATAAAATTACAAAGTTTATTAAATCATACAGTTTCTCGCATATTAAAAAGTTTAAATAAAATAATTGAAAATGCAGAATTAGAATTAATATGTAAGAGGGGGTGCGATGTAGCAGCAGCCCTACCGAGGTATAAGCAATGTCAATGCATAGATGACGATGCTATTTTCGTTTCGAGCTTGGTACCTCTAAGACTGCAAACAAAATTAAATCGTGATGTAATATGGGAAAATTCCACACCATCTTCTCTGTGGTTTTGTCGATCAATCCGATTTGAATATATCAAAGAAAATGAAGAAATGATTGAAAAAGAAATTAATAGCATCCGCATCGAAATAGACAATTTGACACCGTTTAATGTAAACAACGTTACAATAGAACATACTATGGCATTGACTATGGTCGACAATAAAGTCTGCAATGCAATAACAAACACAGCCTCTTCAATGAGGTGTTATATTTATCAAGCAACTCCAATCCATATGAACAACTTGGAACTGATGAATTGTAGAATCTGTAATAGCTTCAACTTTAATTTTGGAAATTGAACTTTACATGCATGGATTCGATGCCTAGAATGCTTACTCCACATATCATACAATTTATCATTTAAAAAATGGAGTGCGAATACCGACGATCAAAAAAAACAACGGAAGGAAAAAAAAGAACAAATTCAAAATGAATTTAAAGAAAAGATGGGTTTGTACATCGATCATGTGAAGCAAGGATGAGGTTCATCCAACGGTGGTAATACGGCTCGTCGATTTTTTTTCTAATGTACAATTATCATCACAAATAACTGGAATTGATGAAAAATTAATTAAAAAATTCCATATTATATTACAGGTATTGATTTTCTAAAAAACTTGCAAATTTTTAATATTATACGCAGAATACTGCAAAATATTTTATAATAATCATATTATTGACTTGTAATAAATTAATACAATATTAATTTAGAAAATCGATATTTTATTGTAGGTAATTTCATCACTGCATAAAATAGATATAGAAAAATTTCGACAATATACGCAAGAAACGCAAAATACTATGTGGAAAAGTATAGCTGGTACTATATGCCACGTTCCGTTCATAAATTGTTAATGCATGGAGCAGATATAATTCAGCATGCGTTAGTACCAATAGGACAACTTTCTGAGGAGGCTCTTGAAGCACGTCACAAAGATTTTAAACAAATTAGAACAAGAAACACTCAAAAATGTTCCAGAATAGAAACAAACAAAGATATATTATATCGCCTTCTTTTGAATTCGGATCCATACATGACCACTATTATAATTAAATCAAGTACTAAAAAAAGTAAAGAATTAGATCCAGAAGCCTTAGAATTAATAATTAAATGACAGGAAATATAATAATATTGATAATAGGTACTAATAATAATTGTAACAATAATGGCGATAATAATAATAATAATAATAGCGATAACATTGATGTATTTTTTCTTAACTAATCCTTAATCTGACATTACTACATTGTCCAGCTTAAATTTCGCATCCATACTTTTTACGAATTAAAAATTATGAGGCAATGTCACACCTTACGTCAATCCGGACCACTGTGCGGCGGCCTGGTATTGGAGATTCCCGGCGAAAGCCGAACAGAGAGAGCAGCGGCTTTGGCCGGCCGCCTTCAAGAAGTCTTTGGGGGCACTGAAGTCCAGGTCTCTCGCCCTGTCAAAATGGGCGAGTTGAGGGTCTCCGGACTCGATGATTCGGTGTCCCCGGCGGAAGTTGCGGCGGCTTTGGCCGCCGTAGGGGGGTGCTCCCCAGCCAAGATTAAGGTCGGGGAAATTAGGATCTCCCCGGCCAGGCTGAGGACTGTGTGGGCAAAGTGCCCCTTGACGGCGCTTGGCGAAATTGTTGCCTCCGGGAGGATCCTAGTCGGATGGTCGTCCGCCAGGGTCGAGGCGCTGCCGGCGCGGCCGCTGCAGTGCTACCGCTGCTTTGAAAAAGGTCATGTGAGGCAGCGGTGCGCTTGTGAGATCGATCGGTCCGACCGCTGCACGGTCCTCCATGCGGCGACGATGTGTCTGGCGGATCTTGTCCCCTTCAGGTACGAAGCGGAGGCCTGCGCCACTATATTTTGGCACTTGCGCGGCCTCCGCGAAGCGGGGGAGGATCCGCCGAACCCGCCGGTCGAGAAGGAGTGGAGACACCAGGTCCGGCAAGATGCCCTGGACCGGTGGCGGCGTGATATTATCGAGAGCAGCACCGCCGGCCAGCGAGCGGTCGGGGCGGTTCTACCACTCATTCAGCAATGGCGGGACTGCGGCTTTGGACGGGTCACCTACAGGACCACGCAGGTACTCACCGGGTACGGTTGCTTCGGTGACTACCTGTGCCGGATTGGTCGCGAGGCGACAGCCTTTTGCCACCACTGCGGAGCGGGGCGGGACACCGCGCAACACACACTGGAGCACTGTCCAGAGTTTGCGCGGGCCCGTCACGCCCTAAAGTGTGAGTTGGGAGTGGATCTCTTCTGTGAGAAGGTCATCGCCTTGAAGGAGGAGGACGGGGCGGTGGGCCTTGATAATTCTGCCACCGCCCCCAACAGGACGAGGGAGAGGAGCTTCGGCTTCCTCCCAAGGTAGATGTAGTGGGGGGAGGCCTCGGCCTCGGCCTCTCCCAGGGGGATAGGACGAGGGGAGGGTCTTGCTCTTCTCCCCCATCGCGGATCGGCGGCTCCTTGGTGGAGCCGCTGGGCCGTAGGTGGCCGGGGCTGGGGCCCCGTTTGCCATTGCACGCGGCCCGAGGAGTGGCCGGCGTCGGGTGTGGTGCCCGTGGTCGGCGGAGTTGGCACACAGGGGGAGGGTCAAAGGTTCGACAGAGGTCCCGGCGTTCTCCTTAACGCCTAGTGCAGGTCACCGTGGGGGGTTTAGCCGGTAAAAATCCGGCACTCCCCCCAGCCCCTCCCCAGGGGGACTGGGGCCATCTTTGGAAGATTTCCCCCTCGAAAAAAAAGGTTAGTTAGGTTAGATTAGTTTTTGACAGCATCGATGGCTATATCTGGAAATGGCTTGGAAAAGGTAGTGTACGCAAACAAAAGATGAAATATTGTCGTAATTTGATTAGTATTCGGACCAAAACATTCTTCGCCAAATTACATCTGAAACTATGGCAAATTCTTGGGTTTGTTAATCTCTGGGTACATAACGTCCCATTGTTTGTCATAGGAAAGCAATGTGAGATAAGTGTGCCAACAGTAACAGATTGAGCATCATTTTGTCGAGAAGTGGTATATGAGGCAATGATTATCAAGAAAGAGAAGATTGGAGAACCAGGTAAAACTGGTAAGTATTACTCGTAAAAATATCGTGTTTTTATGGTCAATTTTTTCAGTTGAAATAAACGAGTCGAAATTCGGTAAACGTAAGTATTACCGAGGCCATCCTGTTGAAGGTTAGAGGGTGTTTGGGGGCATAGAGCGCGAATCATTTTCGTCGATAACCAAGTCTATTAAATTCGTCGGTAAAAGTTTGGTCGATAAGTCAGACGGTAAAACAGTTATCGATAAATTATCGACGTCTGACCGCGCACGCGCCAGCGCAACCCCAGTAAGCATACGGTGGGGTAGAATTCTAGAGTGGGGATGCTGGACTACCACGTGATGGGAAGAACCCAGCTACCCCAAGAACTCTATGCGGAAAAAAAGTGCCGACTCAGCAAGATCTGAGTATAAATAGAGGCGTTCCGCACAGTTTCGAAGCAGATCTTCTCAGGCCTTGGTCTGAAGCAGACAATACTCTGAACAGTAGAGAAAAGCTTGCGCTGAACTGTTTAGGCAGCGATAGAGCGCGAGTTACAGCTATTTCCTACTCTTCCACTGGTGGCGTGCAGTACCGCAGATCAGTGGACCTCCTATCCGCGGTTCGCAACGTGTTACACAGGTGTTACGCTAAGCCTACATTTAAGCGTAAAGAGCTAGCGAGGAGCGGAGCTCCTTGAACGGCCTGCGATTAACACAGCTCTGGTATAACCAGAAACCGATTGCGACCCATAGGAAAGGTTAACTGGATTCTAGTAGTCTAGCACAAACCTCTGGAATTTAGTTTCCATAATCATTGTTGAAAACCAAACAGAGTATTGACTGTACAGGAAGACCACGCCGCATTCGCGTTAGCGCTATCGATTATTACAATTAATTACTTATTATTAATTTCTACTTACATATATTTATTACTAATTACATATTTCTTATTGTATTCCCAATCTAGGGCGAGCTAATTATAATTTCTTATTGTATTCCAATTTCTAGCCGCACTTATTGTGATACTAGCGATTTTCTTTTATATTATATTTCAATTCACTTACCTTTTATTTTTGAATAAACATATTTTCATTCGGTTTCTAGCACATTAGTGTTTGGATTTCACTCCTTAACCGCAAACCACACGAACCTATAATCCCTATAACACAGAATACGAGTCGCCTTCTAAGGGAACCGCTCTCCCTACAAGTCGGTGCAGTGACGTACTCACTCTGGGTCGTTACATTTAGTAATATAAGCGTCCAAAGTAGAGGTAACAAATCGACAAAATGCATTCGCGGAATCGAAGCATTTTTAGGCCACTAAAAGAGTGCTGTGATTGAAATCATGAGTTGAGCGGTCTAACCATAACCCTTACCTGTAAATTAAGATCTATTTTGTCTTCATTTGTTGCGAAATAAGGACGAATAACGGATGCCCGTAAAAGCACCCTCACAGACCAGTTCCGCCATTTTGTGGATAATACAGAGCAAGTCATGTGACAAATTCAGTTCAGCTAGTTGTTAGAAGGTGGCGTATAAGGAGAACGTCTGCTAACGTTTTATCATGTCAAAAGACAAGCGTTAGCTTCATGTAAAAGTATTAATTCTGTTTATGCCTACATTTCTTCGTGAATACGTTTACTAATTTGGTTAGTAAAGCAAGCAAGGAATGTAACTTGTAACCTATGTTCTTTTATACATAAAAACAACCAATTTAAAAAAAAATTTGTTTTCATTATGCTTTTATTTTACCTATTTTACTTTATGTTTTTTATTAGTTTTTGTTTTTTAAATACACCTATATATTGTACTGATAATATTTATTTTCTTATATTCTAATTAGGGTATGGGTAGAAAACAATAAACAAATCATAGTACTCTTTTTTTATCTTTTTTATTTAAAAATGATAATCGGAGCATTCTTCCCACCCCCTCCCCCCATCTCCGTTTCCCACCCCTTCCTCCTCCAAAGTCCTGTCCTCCCCTCCCTCCTCGACTGTATTTCAATCGTTTTATCTCCTTCTTTAATTATGCGATCTGTAAAATGAAACATAATCATAATTATTATAGTACTCATATGGGTGTTGATTCCACGCTTAGAAATCGCAATTATACGTGTTTACTTACTTCTTTTTTTTATATTCTTGTTCTCTTTTCTCTACTGGTTCTATACTTTTCTCCTTGCTGCTTTCTCCTCCTCCTCCTCTGTTTATTTGTTCCTAAACATACGTATAGTAAATTAACTTCTTATTTCATACAGTAAGGAAGACACGAATGTGTAGTGATTGAATTCACTAAAATATGTATTTCTATCGTTTTAAAAAATAACAATTTGTCGAAATCGTGAAAAAAAATTGTGAATGATAATTTTTCAACTTTTTTATGTGAGTGTATAATGAAAATTTAAAATATGTCTTTCGTAAATTCAGATAAGTTATGTGTATGGTAAAAATTTCATCGAGATCGGTAAGTAATTAAAATTTCCAAAAATCGCGACTTTTCATCTAACAATAAGAATATAACTAATCGCAATTCACACAATACATAGAAGAATAAAAGTGATAGAGATAGTGAGCGTGAAGGTACTTACGTTATTATCTCCCATTTCTCCTTCTTTGTAATTTTGTTTTTCGGATGGTGAACATTCCATTTTATCCTAAAAATATGCACAGTAAATAATAAAAACTTCTTATTTGATAAAATAAGGAAGACACGAATGTATGTGTGTCTTGAAGGTACTTACCATCTTGGATTTCTGATGCCCTCTCTGATTTTCTTTTTTTTCCGCACAACGGTGAACACGCGCAAGAAAGCAATAGAGTTTTCAATAGAGTTTTCATTTGTTGTGTATACATATTTATAACTTTTGAACTATTTCATTTTTATACATTATTGTGCTAATTGTGTGAATATGGAACGAAAAGAATAAATTGAAAATGCAAGAAGCAGAACGCATTTGAAAGGGAATAAGAAAAATCGGAGTTATACCATATTTGCAAAGCGTGTATCAAAAAATAAAAAGTGGCAAGAAAGGTAAGTTACGTTTTATATTATAGATTTGCATGAAGTCATTAGTTTGCGATGCAGTAATATCATGGTATTTTATAATATGTAATGCAATATTACATATTCCCTTCTCTCATTCTCTCCCTTCTTTCATTTTTTATATTGGAGCTCTCCTTTGCGCGTTCGGCGCCTACCACGATGGCGCGTACCATCGACTCCATTCCTCGGGCCCCTCACCGCTATTTGTCTCCCATTCACATGTTTTCAAAATAATTATTAGTATTGTAGCGGCTCTCCAGCGAAATTTCGCGTTGATCGTGCGTACGAGAACGTTCGCGACAAAAGACGATCTCGCCGTTTTATTTATAGTAATAAAAATCATTTCTCTAATATTGACCATTTTATTTTTAGTTTCAATATTGTACCATGAAATTACTAGATCAATTCTAATTAAACTGTAAATTTACGCATTATAACTTGAGCTTCGCTCTTGTCCGCCGTCCCGCGTTGCCCACGTTTTTTTTATCATTGTTACGGTTACAATGTCTGTTATAAATTATCGTTTCTTATAAACTCGGATTGTTATAAATCAGAGCTGGGCAAGATTTTCACTTTTCAGCTGATTTTTAGCTTGCTCCGCCAACCGCTATTCCCCTTGCCAAGCCGAATAGCATACCTGCTTCTGTTGTAAATCGGTCAAGCAGATTTGGAATGGATTATCATTTATATTCCTTACTCTTTTCTATGTATTTCTACCATATAAATCTACGTACAGTATTGTAAGCAACTATATTATTATTTCGAGACAATACTGTATTTATTTCCCCCAAAATTATATAAAGGGCTCATTCCAAAAAAGGCCTGTTCCTTTTTTAATGTCGCACAATAACTTGTCGCAACAATAAACTTGACCGATTTGCTGATAGGATTGCCTCGAAATAAGCAATTGGTCTCTACTTCGAAATAAGCAACTCGCTATCCCCTCTTCTTTGTTTGAAGTCGCCTGCAAAGTGAGAGGTACGAGAAATGAGTGACAGGTCCATGAAAGCGCGAAGCCGATGTTTAGGGTAATAAATTTTACGCTTGACTGAGCAGTGACAGCGGTTAGTAAAAGAAGGATGGAATATATATAATGCTTTCTCAGTCTGGTATATTTGCTTCTGTCGACCCAGCCTTATCGACACTGCGATCCCAATCTGTCCACTCCGTCTATCCTTGCCATTTTCCTTTTTCTTATTTATGGATCCGGGCCCTTTTCCATTCTCTCGTCCCACCCTGATAACCGATCTTCCCTACAAGGAACTTTTTACCTTTCCGTTATGTATGTTTCCTGCGTCAGACCCTCGCTAATTTAATCTTGATTTCCATTTCCTTTCCTCACGGCTGGACCATCACCCCAAATTCCAGAAACCCCCACCCTTAGTTTTTCCTCCAAAACCTCAATATAAGAAGGGAACAAGAAAAACACAGCTGGTTAACTCTAATTTTAGAACTCACAAGGGAACATCGGTGACTGATACACTCCGATTTTGATAAAACTTTGCATAAATATTTATCGGACCTGTTTATGAAAATAACTGTAATTCGTTGGTGCCCGTTTTTCACTTTGAGGGAGATATCAACCCTTTTATCCGAACCGCCCTTTCTATATACGTGCTTATAAATCGTAAACAACAAAAGATATCATAAAATAGTTGAAATAAAAGTTATACCGTTTCTTGAGGTCTATAAAGCTGCGTGTAAAATTTTTTTTTTAAATCATCCTTTCTACAAAATTGAATTCCCCCTCCCCCTCCGTTTTGAAAAACTTTACTTTTTTTCAATCAATAAAAGCGCCTATTTATCATGAATTCAACAATGTATTATAGTGTATAGTTGTTTTAATTATTTCGATGGAATTTTTGATTTAAGTTTTTTGATTTGTCTGTACTGACCACTAACTCAACTTATACTTGCATCGTTGATAAGATCTTTGATAAGAACCATTTTTCCATTCGTTTTACATGTCATTTTCATAATTGCAAGATTAATTTCATCTTCATATGATGAAGTACATTTATTTTGTAGACTTTCTACAATATAAAGAGTATTTCCGATGATGTAGTACAATTGAAAAGACGGTTAATCTACATATAAAAATAAGCTGAAAATGTAAAGAGTTTTTGATACAGTAACACTCTCATTCCATACTGTGTTCGTTAAATCCGCTTCTATACATATTTCGCTTATTCTGACTTTAATTTTTATTATAATATAATATTATTGTACATGTATATAACAACCAATATTATTCGACATAGCTTTTACAGTAGTGAAATTCTTCAAAAAAGTGTTTGAAACATAAATATTTTTTACACCAAGCACAAGGAAGTATAGCTAATTCTCCGCATATATCGCACCGATGAATTTTGTCAACCTCTTTTGTAAAACAATAATCGACTGGATTTTCATAGCGTGCCGGACGTTCTTCTATATATCCACTTTTGTACCACGAATGCTTAAACAAATTTTGGAATCTAGGTGAAGACAACTGATATGTACAAGAGATTGGAGTTTTATGATATTATTTGGTTGATGTAAAATAACGTCATGATTCAATAAAATGACCTGATCAGAAAAAGTTTTTATAAAATTTTTCATATTCGAAAAGCAAGAACATCAAGAGGCTGTAGTCTTCCTGTCGTCTTTTTCGGTATCGTCAGAAAAAGTACTTCTTTTCCTTCAGGAACAAGGTCTTGCAAAACATTTGGACAGTGTCCACTCCATGAATTTAGTAGGAGAACGCTTCGGGATCCCACGTTTGTTAAAAATATTTCAGTAAACCAAGTTTTAAAGTGCTCTGAAGTTAATTTGCCAGATTTTGAAACAGAAACATGAACATTTGGAGCATTGAATAAACTTTCTTTTACTCTTGGTCCGAACTGTCCGCTTGATTCCTTTAAAATTATGTAAAGCGGTGAAAGCAATTTTCCATTTGCAGATACAGTAGGTTGTATGGTATAACTATGAGTGATTGATGATATGGACTGTACGACAGCTTCAATGGTTTTTGATCCCTTGGCAGCTAGCGTTCGACCAAAATGAAGTTCTAAATTAAAACCACTTTCGTCCGAATTAAATACATTTTCTACACTATAACTATTAATATTCAGTTTCACAACTTGAATAAAATTATCGATAACTGTATGTATTTCTAGAGAATTTTCACGTTCCCGGTAAGATACAAATTTTGTTATTTTACGCGAAACTATTCCATGCAGTTTTTTAAATTTAAATATCTACCACTTTTCTGCTTTAAATGTTGGCAAATCAATGTTTTCTTTTGTTTCTAATGCCCATTTTCGAATATCAATATCATGGACTTGGATCCTCTTTCAAAAGCATCACGAAACATCGAAAGAGTAAAATCCGAATTTTTGAACGTATTTTGGGAATAACATGTTTATCTTTTTAAAAAATATCATACGCCTACAATAAATGGCTTATTATTGCGATTTTATATAAATGCAAATATCTTGTAAAACGTATACAGGTTCTATCAACGTCGCAAGTACCTACTATAAGTCGAGTTAGCGGTCAATACACACAAATCAAACAAATTAAATCAAAAATTCCATCGGAATAATTAAAACAACTATACACTATAATACATTGTTGAATTCATAATAAATAGGCGCTTTTATTGATTGAAAAAAAGTAAAGTTTTTCAAAACGGAGGGGGAGGGGGAATTCAATTTTGCAAAAAGGACAATTAAAAAAAAATATATATTTTGTTGTTTACGATTTATAAGCACGTATATAGAAAGGGCGGTTCGGATAAAAGGGTTGATATCTCCCTCAAAGTGAAAAACGGGCACCAACGAATTACCGTTATCTTCATAAACAGGTCTAATAAATATTTATGCAAAGTTTCATTAAAATCGGAGTGTATCAGTCCCCGATGTTCCCTTGTCAGTCGGACATCGAATCTCTGTCCGATTCCATTGTGCAAACTTTGTAAAAAGGGAGACAAATAAATAAACTGTACAAAACTTAAATAAATCGATCCTTTGAGTACCTCGACACTTCGAAATAAAGCATAGTACGAGAATGAGAGGGCATACTATATTCTATCCTTGTTCAAAAAATAACATCGCTGTTTGGCCGATCACTTTATGATTTGCCGCTACCTCGGATCTCTCACTCGTTTCTCGCGTTCTCTATCGTCCCGTTTCGAGAACAAAGTCAAGCCGAATAGCATACCTGCTTCGAAATAAGCAACTGTTCGGTCCCGAGCCACTTGCTTATTTCGAGGCAATTCTGTACTACTGTGTCTAAAAAATAGGGTGACTGTTCAATTTAAACTTCACAGCTTTATCCTAATTACTTTTCTGTAGATTGGCAGCTATGACCGTCCTCTCTTTCAAATTTCATGTCATTGTCTTCAGTTGTTTTTGAGATACGCTTGTTTATCCACATCAATAAAAGTGCATTCGGCGCAATCGCCATTATGACAATTCATAATGAATACTTTTGTTGAGCAAAGAGTTTGCATTAAATTTTGTTTGCGGAATCAAAATTGTACGATCGGAACTCTTCAACATGAACAGTTCCAATCTTTTCGTTGAATAAAATCTTTAGAAAGTTAGAAGTTATATCTTGCTTCGTCCAAGGTTCAAACAAGATTGTTCGTCCTCTCGATGTTAGCTCTTTTAAATTCTTTTCCCCCTTTGATTTTAGATCTTTAGTTTACTAAACACTTGAGAGCGATAAGGGTGATGATTTGGGAAAGGACCGTAATTATCGAACGTTTCGAAAGGATGTTTAGGATCTGTCGACGCGGGTTTGTAAAATAATCAATCGAGATTAGTAAAGTGGTAAAATAAGAGTTTATTTGTGAATGCAAGGGAAAAGCCCGAAGGCGTAAAAAACCCTGAAGTTTGATTTGTGTATGTAAGTGTGTAAGTGTGATATGGATGATATAGTGTATACGAACGTTCGACGTTCTCTAGCGATTTGTTAATCGCGTGTTGTGGTGTTTCGGGAAGCAGCCCACGTAGGAGACTTCTGCACGGAGAGGTCATCCAGTCGCAAGGACACCGTTGGAAAGTTATCCAGTCGCAAGGACATCGTTGGAGACTTCCGCGCGAGGAGACGTCCGTGTATGATGAGATGGAACTAGGGTTCCGTTGGAACCCCTGCGCAGGGAGACGTTTGTTGCTTGCCAGCGGGACCTAGGGTTTGTAATCAGTGGACCCGACAAGGCCCCGGGCGTTTCTTGTGATTGTTGCCAGCGAGACCTTGAGTTTGTAATCAGTGACCAGCAAGGCCTCGGGCGTGATGTTTTGTTGGTTGTGGGCGGCAGGACCTTGGGTTTGTGTTCAGGGACCGGCAAGGCCTTGGGCGCGTTGGTGTTTTTGGGTAGAAAACTGATGTAATTCCGGAAAAGCACTCGATTTCATGGTAGAAACTAATAAACGGCAAAACACTACTAAACTCCGACTGCGTGGTAAAGAAATGAAAAATTGTTCAACCGATCGCGACCGTGGTCCGTTGACGACTGTTTTATTGAGTCAGGACAACGCCCCTTATTCCCAAGTGCTTTAACGTTATCTTTTTCTCAGAACGAAATTTCGGTTAGCCCATATCGGGCACGTTTTATAAACACTGATTAATGAAAGTTTTAGACGGCACGTTTTTTAAATATTTAATAGTAGACGTTCCGACAAAAATTCTGCCTCGGAAACGTTGGAAATGTTGCAGAAAGCCTTCGGCGATCAGGCTATGTCAAAAGAAAATGTTTATAAGTGGTACAAAGCTTTCCAAAATGGCAGAGAAATCGTTGAAGACAAAGAGTGCCAGGGACGGCCATCAACGTCTACTGATGAAAGCACCTACCTGAACCTGGCACTCGACTTTGAAAAAATCAATTTTTTCCAATTGCATTGTATTCACCTTCGTTTGTACCCGTTTGTACCACTTTTCTTTTCGTTTGTACCCTAAGGCGTGAAAAGATATAAGGGGGTGAAAATAGCCTAGCACCCCACTTTAACATTTTTCAAATCTTTTCACGGGTGCTGTTTCTTAATCGTTTGTACCCGTTTGTACCACCTTCAGTTTCATTTGTACCCCAAGGGGTTCGTTTGTACCGACTTTTGAAAAAACTCGCAAGGGGTAACTTCGCCATTTTTGAAGATTTTTCAAATCTTTTTACGGGTGCTGTTTCCTAATCGTTTGTACCCGTTTGTACCACCTTCACTTTCGTTTGTACCCCAAGGGGTTCGTTTGTACCGTCTTTTGAAAAAACCTGCAAGGGGTAACTTCGTCATTTTTTAAGATATTCGAAATCTGAAAGCGGATGCTGTTTCCTAATCGTTTGTACCCATTCGTACCACCTTTACTTTCGTTTGTACCCCAAGGGGTTCGTTTGTACCGCTTTTTCAAAAAACCCCCAAGTGGTAACTTCGCCATTTTTTCAGATTTTTCAAATCTTTCTACGGGGGCTGTTTCCTAATCGTTTGTACCCGTTTGTACCGCCTTCACTTTCGTTTGTACCTGAAGGGGTTCGTTTGTACCGACTTTTGAAAAAAGTACCAAGGGGCAACTGCGCCATTTTTTAAGATTTTTCAAATCTCCTTGTGGGTGCTGTTTTCTAATTGTTTAAGCATTAACGCGTATATTTGTTCTAAATATTAAGTACCTTTAAATATTTTCTAATGACTACCTGTTCAAGATTGTCGATAATGAATGATCAAGGTTGTCGATAATATCGATCACTATACAGGGTGTTACCTGTAACATTACTCACGATTTCTCACCTGCTTGCAGCTAAAGATCTAAATATTTCACATTTACACTTCTGTAAATCAAGTAATACGTTAGTAAAAATATTATGTAATATGTGTTTTGAATTCGTCTCGATGTCCTCTAAATATAGTAAACAAGAAAAATATATGGTTCCATTTATAAAACTCAAGGTGACCCCGACTTCGCCATAAAAGCAAACTATTTTCAAAGTTTTTGTTACTGATATCTATTGTGCACTTCATACCCTGCAACTCTTGGTGTAAAATTTTTTTAATCAGATGGCTGCAAGTGGGTTAAAAATCGTGAGTAACGTTACAGGTAACACCCTGTATATCTGAGAAGACTTGTTCACTTATCATCAAATTTGATTCCGCCGTCCATAATCTAAATAATTACCGAGAAAAACATTACTGTTTCCAACAAAGAATTATTTTCGCGACTCAACAGCACATACAATGCAACGTAGCGAAGTGTAACACGCCTATTTTGATGATACTTTGGGGAAATATAGGTTTGATAAAAATATTCAACACGTATTTTCTTTTATCCGCCATCGTTGATGTTATGGGGGTGGAAACAGTTTTGCGTTGTTTTCTGTTATTCAGCACATAAGAGATCTCAATCATCACAAAGAGTTCTTTTAACGAGCCACTATAGAGTTTCCGATCAACGCATAGACAATGAAATACAGTAGATCGTAGATTTGAAGTTAGTAATACTAGTTACGCAATATTTATAGTCTTTATGTCATTAATATAAAAAATATACAAAAATGGCGCAGTTGCCCCTTGGTGCTTTTTTCAAAAAGCGGTACAAACGAACCACTTGGGGTACAAACGAAAGTGAAGGTGGTACAAACGGGTACAAACGATTAGGCAACAGCACCCGATTTTAGATTTCGAATATCTTAAAAAATGGCGAAGTTACCTCTTGGGGGTTTTTTCAAAAAGCGGTACAAACGAACCCCTTGAGGTACAAACGAAAGTGAAGGTGGTACAAACGGGTACAAACGATTAAGAAACAGCACCCGCTTTCAGATTTCAAATATCTTAAAAAATGGCGAAGTTACCCCTTGCGGGTTTTTTCAAAAGTCGGTACAAACGAATTCCTTGGGGTACAAACGAAAGTGAAGGTGGTATAAACGGGTACAAACGATTAGGAAACAGCACCCGTAAAAAGATTTGAAAAATCTTCAAAAATTGCGAAGTTACCTCTTGGGGGTTTTTCCAAAAAGCGGTACAAACGAACCCCTTGAGGTACAAACGAAAGTGAAGGTGGTACAAACGGGTACAAACGATTAAGAAACAGCACCCGTAAAAAGATTTGAAAAATGTTAAAGTTGGGTGCTAGGCTATTTTCACCCCCTCATATCTTTTCACCCCTTAGGGTACAAACGAAAAGAAAAGTGGTACAAACGGGTACAAACGAAGGAGAATACAATGCAATTGGAAAAAATTGATTTTTTCTAAGTCGGGTGCCAGGTTCAGGTAGGTGATGAAAGCCACGTCGCACAGTGGGACAAAACCGCTTTCGGCGATCAAAAATCTATAACTTCGGTTCTATTGGAAATATTTTAATGAAATTTTGGGACGTTTTTGCCTATATTATGGTACTTAAGTTGTACCAACATAAATCATATTGAACTACAGGGTGTCAAAATATTCACGTATAAAGTGCAACGCGTTCAATATCCTTCACTTGTTAGACATATTTTATGTCATTTACCAAAAATTTGACTCAAAACTGTTAATAAGTTGTGACCCTTTCGCGGATTCACTCTATAAAGTGGGGGTGTCGCGATATACAAATATGTTCGGCGCCAGCCACTTATCGTGGCAACCAAAATCGAAAAGGGAAAGGGGTATGGGGCGTTCACAATGGAGGGGTCTCGGGCACTTACGTCCGCACAGTTTCGCGGGGGAGTACGCGAGGAGGAAATAGTGGGGGACGGGAAGGTGCAGGGCTGGGATGGGTCCGCAAGGGGTTCTTTACGTTACGCGTAGCTTTACAAAAGGACACGGGGGTCGAAACAGAAGGGGTGGCCGTTGCCAATACTCGGACAATACAAGAATTAATAGTCGAAGGGCTTACTGAAAACGCCTCATACTCAACTCTCACAACTCGCTTTGCCAAACTCGCTATTACAATCACCACTCGCTTCTACTCGTTTCAAAATCTTTATACTCGCTTCTAGGACTCTTAATACAATGCTAGCCTTAGGCTCATTGACGGCTCGTCGCGCAGCGCGATGGTCGTGATTTGTTTGACGAGCTTATAAAATTGTTGAAATATAAATAAACCGGTGATTTATATGCAATTCAAAAAATTATATCGCCTTTCCTTGCTTATTTCGTTGATTCTGTTCTGGTTAGTTTAGGTTCTTGGTTGGTTTGGTTTGGTAGGTTGGTTGGTTGGTTTGGAATGATTTGGATGGTTTCTAGCGACTGCTGCTGTTCATCTCGCTAGTAATCATCGGCCGAATTGCCCCCCCCCCCCCCCCCCTCCCGTATATAAGGGTGTTTCCATTAGAACTGGCACATTTTCATGACTGTTTGTGCACTAAACAGCGACAGAACTAATAAAACAGCTATCTCGAGAACCAGAAGTTTCTGCACTTCCGGAATCACTTTTTTGCATGCAGCAGACCAAGCGGAAGCTATTAGTATGAAAACGGAAGTACTCCCATAAAAATATAATAGTAACAAGCTCAAAATCAGGAATCCTTACAAAAGAATTATATAAATCATTTTTAAAATCAGTATTACAACCGTATATAAAGGAAGAACAATTTTTGTTGTTAGTTGACTCATAGGGAGGACAAACTAATTTAGAAATTTATGACGAGTTTTTTGTGTCTGATGAAGGAAACTGTACAGCTACAATTAAAATTATTCCACCCAAACCCACACCGCTAGTTCAACCGTGTGACGTGTATTTTTATAACCAAATAAAGAATTTTTTGAAAAAAATTAAAAACTGCACTTGTCTGTTAGAAAATGACAGAAATTTCAAGTAGGAAAGATGCATTGAAGATACACTCCTTTATTCACCACCAATTAAGTGCACCAATTTTTGTGCCCATGCTAAAATATGCATGGTTCGCATCTGGACTGACGACAGCAAGGGAAATTTTTGAAAATATCAATCAGGTCTGTTTTCCAATAGAAATACAGAAAAGCAAATGTGCATGCAATGAAACTACACTTATGAGATGTGCAAGATGTTTTTCTCATTTATGTTTTGTTTGCTTTTACGATAAGTATCACTGTTGTAATTAATAATAATTGTGAGTACTACGTCTTATTGTTATTCTTAACCCATTCTATTCCGTATGTATCGCATGGCATTTTTATCTTATGCTTTTTTTGTTTTCAGGCGCAGTCAACGAGGTATGCTTTGATTTAATTATTTATTATATTACTTTTTCATACAATTTTTATTTCTTGTTTGTCATGAATAGTATCATTGCATATATATTTGAAATCCAATTAATTGCAGTAAATAAATCGAAAAAAAAAAATTACATGCCACGAGGGGATTCGAACCCGAGCCTTTTTAGTATGTGTCAGGTACGTTGCCACTTCACCAGTTCGTTTCTTGTCAAAACATTTCACTAAAACTATATTTCTCGGTATAATGAAACTTCAAATACAAATATCTAAAAAACTATTGAGAATCTACGCGTATAATGGTATATATTCGTAAACAGGAGAACGAGATCTATAAGTGTACGAAGTTTCAACTAAATCTGAGACCCGAAGTGCTTGCCTACTCCTTGTCAGATACAGTCGGTGAATTTCCTCTTTAAGACCCAACATGAACGAAAGATGAGTTACGAATAGCTAAGAAATTATATGATACAGTTAGAAGCAGGGAGATCGGCTGGATGCCCAAGCCAACCGACGCGACGGCCCTGGCGGCTGGCGAGCCGTTTAGGAAGCCTGTGCGGTGTTTCAACTGCGGCGACATTGGCCACATAGGACGCAAAACAATATCGTTTCCTTCCAATTCATAAGGAAGAAATACAAAAACAAATCACTTCAATGTTAGAAAATCATGTAATTCAATCATCTGCCTCTCCTTATAATTCACCGGTTTGGGTGGTTCCAAAAAACCTGGTCCTTCAGGTAAACCACGTTGGCGTATGGTCATAGATTATCGTAAGTTAAATGAAAAAACAATTAGTGACGCTTATCCGCTTCCCAACATCACTGATATATTAGATCAACTTGGAGCAGCTAAGTATTTCAGTATTCTTTATCTGGCATCTGGCTTTCATCAGATCCCCATGGATCCCAAATCTAAGCAAAAAACCGCTTTTTCAACTCCTTATGGGCATTATGAATTTAATAAAATGCCTTTTGGTCTTAAAAATGCCCCAACTTCAAAATTCGATTATAATTGGACAGGATCGTTTAATATAACAAGAATTTATGATGATCAAAATGCAAAATTAGCAATTGGAGCAAATAAATTTAAAATAGTTCACATAAGCGTTGCTAACAATAATTTATTTAACGATCAGTAACTATATATATAGGAAATCCTTCCAGAAACTTTGTCCTTTGTTCATTCATTCATTATATGGGAGTATCATGAATCAGTTATAGGTGGACATCAAGGTGCTCGTAAACTCTTTAAAAGACTTAAGTCAGATTATTTTTGGCCAGGAATGCTTGGGGATGTTAGTGAATTCACGCGTACTTGTTCCAGTGAAATTTGATCCCTGATCCGTATGAATTGCACGAGGGCAACCAAACCTACTTATGAATTGAAGAGCTCCGAACAAGAAACGGTCAACTCGATTTTCATTTAACTATATGTTTGGCTTGTTGTGCCATTCGGGGCAAGAAACAGTCGAATATATCGACATCATTCGGAGCAACAATCAGTCACAGACAACTTGACCCTCTGTTGCACGGAATGTGGTTTAATGGAATCATAGAAGACAAACAGTCAAGTTCCACGTGTGTTTTGTGCTTTCACATTCCTTATTAGGAATTATTATTATTAGTAATTAATTAATAATTAATTAATTATTGACCTCATCTAATATTACTCCCACATCTTATTACAATTAAGGGGGTAGACACGGGTAATGAAACGAGGTGACATTACCGGCAAAAATGGGCCTATTAATGGGTTTACGGGAATCGGTTATTTGTCCTTATATGAGAACACTTATGGCTGGGTGAGCGCTCATTCGAAAGAGGAAGGTCCAATGCAGGGGGTTCAACCGATGGTTTAACGAGATTGTGTTGATATCTAATAATATGAATGTCCAAAGTAGAGGAAAAGTCGAGAAAATACGACCACTGAATCCAAGTATATTTTAGGTAACTATATGAGTTTTGTGACTAAAACGATTTGTTGAGCCCCCTTCGAATGAGCCCTTATTCAGCTCAAGATCTTCTCATATCCCACAAAAAGTACATTACATGTAAAAAATAGGTAACGCCAAGTAGATTAGGCACTATATGGTACATATTTTGTGAATTTTCTAAAAAAGTAATGGATATCATGCAAAACCAGCCAAGTATTGAGTTATATATATTTTTCAAAATATTAATACTTGGCGTTTGGCTGCCTTGTTGCGATTCAACAAAATTTGTTGAACCATGACCAGAGCACCCTGCATTGGACCTTCCTCTTACGAACGAACCATCACCCAGCCCCAAATCTTCTCATATAAGGACGAAAAGTGTATTCCCGTAAACCCCTTTTTAGGCCCATTTTTGCCGGTAATGTCACCTGTCTGCATTACCTGTGCCTACCCCCTTAACATGGGTATCGGTTTCTGTGACCATTCCTCAAGGACACCACCGATTTCTGATTTTATTCTATATAAACACTCATAGTGACCACTGTGATCAGCTTGCAAAGAATGGTCAAAATTGATAATCCAGTTTTTGAGTTAAAAAGTCACAAAAAATGCCTATCAGTCGTTTAATAGAGGAGCTTCGCTCCAATAAAGTCGATAATGTATTCACAGGTTTTGAATAACGTACAACAAATTTTGTTGAATCGCAACGAGGCAGCCAAACGCCAAGTATAAATATTTTGAAAAATATATATAACTCAATACTTGGCTGGTTTTGCATGATATCCATTACTTTTTTAGAAAATTCACAAAATATGTACCATATAGTGCCTAATCTACTTGGCGTTACCTATTTTTTACATGTAATGTACATTTTGTGGGATATCACGACGTTTTCAGGGCCACACTGAAATGCATTGTGTATTAGTGCAAAGAGGTGCTCCGCTCATAATGCCTAAACTATAATACTTGGCGTTACCTTTTTTGTACATGTAATGTACTTTTTATGGGTTAATATTTATTTTTTAAATTACTTTATAAGTGTGAAATGTAGTTAGAATTAATCTCTGGTGCATTGAGTGTCATGTATTTTTGTAGCCATTGGATGGTTTCCTACGTTACTTCTTTCAAAGAACATCGTGTATACATCTTTTGCACCTCTTGGCCACTGTTTCTTATATTGAATTGTGTCATCATCAATGTATACGAACGTCTTTTTTGAATGCTTTATATAGCATGTGTAATGTTTCTTGCCTTTACTATTACTATCAATATACAATACAGCGCTTGTTGCCCTATATGTATTTTGGGCAACGTGTATGCTTTCTGTATGCGCGGCTGCGATGTTAGGTCTTTTAATGTCCACAATTTTACCATTTTTATTGTGAAATAGCGGTAATTGTATTATGAAAACATTTTCAGCTGTCGTAATATCACTTTTTGAAAGTATACCCTTCTGTCCAGAATGAGTACATACAGCATCATCCACTGTGTTCCATTCCGAATAGGTGTTAATAATATCCTGGAATGTTATTCATTTTCCTTCCACCTGAGATAAGGGTAGTGTTAAAATTATATTGTCCTCTGTGTTAACAGACATTTGATGACAACATTTACAACGTATTGTGTGAGTTAACTCATGTTTCACAATCGCTCGGATATCAGTATAACTATTTATAATATGCAAGAAAAATTCAGATGCATCCTGTGGAATTTCTTGTACGAAAGTACCACCCGCATATTGTCTAACAGCAAAAGAGTTAAGTATCTGTACATCAGTGCCTAGGGAAGCTTGGGCTACAGCTCTCATAGCATCTGAACTTTTACGTGTAAATAACTTTCGGCGCATACTATCACAGCAAAGTATACATTGCAATATAACATTGCATTATCTGTATCCACTGGTACAAAGAATGGACGAGTTTTGGAAATTGAAGTCCATTGTACATCATGAATTTTCTGTCTTCGTACCGGCTTACATTTCAGTGCAACTAAATCTGGCCTATAAATACTTCTCAATCTGTTATATTGTTGTATAACCAATGTATTTGCCTTTACCATGCACGGATTGAAATTAATTATATGCAACCTGTTTAAAGTCGTTACTCGAGATAAAGCCACGTAAGCCTGATCGCAACTGAAAATACTATTACCTATATCGTCTACCTCTGTCTTTACGCTTAATCCCTAGCATTTGTGAATGGTGATTCCATAACTGAGAGATATTGGAAATTGATATCGAAGGACATAAGCTTTATCCATTATTTCAAACTTGGAAGTAATTCTTTGTAACGAATGCACAGTACTCGTTGATAATCGAAACTGCACTGTGCTGATGTCTTCACTATCCGGTGCTCGTAAGAATCCAACAATTTCTCCAATAGTACCGTTTACGAGGCCCAATGTAACATCTATATTACGCCTTAACATCACCTTGGCACCAAGTTTGACAGTGATAATTCTATGTAAGCCAGCTGTTTGCGAATTATCCTCCTCGTATTTATCTAACAGTTTGTGCACACGTTTCTTGAAATATTCAACACAATCAAGAGTGTCGCGTGACACTAGTTTCACTTCTTCGCTGTTAATAGTTTTATTAAATATATGTAACGCGTAGGAAATATACAAATTGCGTCAAACGGCAATTTTGGACATAATTACATAATTCATTTAATCTGTTTTCACTACGTTCAGAGTGAAAAGGAATTGTCCTCGATTGTAGTGTGGCAATATCGTGTTCCGTAAAAACACCAAAACGACGACGACGACAACAACGACAACGACGGCAACGACGACGACGACCACAACCACAACCACAACAACAACCACAACAACAGCAGCAACAACAACAACAACAACAACAACAACAACAAGTTTAATGTCAACGAACCGTGGGTATTATATAAACTGTCCAGGCCATTTGTGAAATACCTGTCCATTATATACATTGCCCAGAAGAATGTGCAACCTACACAATGTCCGGTGATTTTACAAAATGCCCACGTTGAACACATTGCCCGTAACACCTTTCATATCTAATAGGAGATATTTCTACGATGGTCCCACTTGCAAACATTTGTGGTATTCGTCATTGTTAATAACTATTGTTCTTGTAATTATCCAATAAGAACGGTACACCACCTTACGGTATGCTACAAATACTGCTCATTCTACTAAAAAGTGTGAAATAAAATAATTTTTACCAAACAAAAATCCGACTTCGAAATGCACTAAAAAATCTAAAATAATTACTATTTCATTTATACCAGTATTCCACAGCTATTAATAAAATCTACCTAATCGTTAAATAGGATACCAAATACATTTCAACCTTTTCGGAGGCGGCGCAAAATTAAAAATACCAGAATATACAATCCTGCCAATAACGATTTGATTACGGTATGGCAAACTTGATAATTAATAAGTCGTAAGAGAACAAATTCGAAACGTTATAGATACGGCAGAAAACATTTGTAATTGTAACGATTGTATCAGAAGTTGTTAGCACTTCTGATGTACATGGTACTGCATTTCACGAGAGACCATACTGCATTCGCGCAGCTCACTAGGTCTAGGTAGGTTTTTAATAACGTGTGTTATTCCCCTCTACAGCTTGCTTCTTACTTTCCGATCATATAAATAGTGGACAGAAATATGTGACGTACGATAACTGATAAGCGATGATGACATGGTAAACATACACGATACAATGAAATTCCTATTATTTTTCAAAGAAAAAAATTATATGATCGTCAAGAAAGAAGCAAGCTGTATAGGGGAATCACACACGTTATTAAAAATGTCCCTAGACCTAGTAACCTGCGCGAGTTAAGTATAGTCTTTCGTCAACTGCAGTATAGTTAATCGGCAATGGGTATGGCGATTCCCGTTGAATATTGTTTACTTGAAATTATCAAATGGGTTATTTGTCACAGGTTGCCGACTCCTGAACTAGGATCTTCCTAGTAGAAGAAAAGTTTTTAATTTTGCGCCGCCTCCGAAAAGGTTGGAATATATTTAGTATCCTATTTAACGATTAAGTAGATTTTATTAATAGCTGTGGAATACGGGTATAAATGAAATAGTAATTATTTTACACTTTTTAGTGAATTTCGAAGTCGGATTTTTTTTGTTAAAATATATTTTTACACTGTATATGTAATTTCTCAGCAATACTCCTAAAGTTATGGCAAGCAACGAATAGAGGTCGTGGTTACAGAAAGTATTTTACATGTGTAATAGTAAGATGATCATGGGTTATGATACGCATGTAAAGTAAATAGACGGACTGTTCATTATTTTCATAAGGTATGATCAGAGTTGGATATTGTTTGAAATAATCTTGTGATAATTTGTGGTGATAATTAACATTTACATTATTTAAAGTAAAACAAATTGTTACTGCTCTTCTGTTCCCATGCAATAAAGAATATTACTTATAAAGATTATAATTTGTACGTAAGTGAAGAAAATATTTTATTCAAAATAATTTGAAAAAGTATTGTCATTTCTGTCGCAGTTTTGATGATTACCCAGCATTGTTAAATACATATGTAGATGCATAGGCGACCGATGTACATACTACCGTTTTGAATTTTGTACGCGCCGCCTTGACGCGGCTGATGCCGCGCGCCGTCGCAATACGTTCTTAACGTGTTAGAGTATCGTACGCCATGATGTTGAACAAACGCGAATATCAGTAACGGCGCATGTGCGTAACGTATCCCATAGCGCAAACAGCGCCTCTAGCAGCAAAAATGTGTAATCTACGCTGACGTAGGCATGACGTACTGATAATGAAACTGATCGAAATTTATCGATACAAAACAAAATTAATATCTCATAAAAAAATGCACCGATTGAGGTGTTATTGGGCTCAAAAGAAAGAGAAAGACAAGCCGAAGCAGATTGTGTTATTAGAATGAAGTTAAGTTGCGTACTTTTTCTGTAACAGCAAATTACTTTTTGCATAACGCTCAAAACGCTTTGCTTCGGGATAATATACTCGGTAGAGTTTCGCTGTCGCCGGCCGACCAGCCTTCGGCCTAAACTACTTGGCGTGGAGACTCTACCGAGTCTCCTGATAAGGACGAATAACCGATTCCCGTAAAAGCATTCCCAAAGACGAGTTCCGCCATTATCTGGATATTACAGAGCAAGTCACGTGACAAATTTAGTTCAGCTAGTACTTGTAAGGTGGCGTCTAAGTAGAAAGGCTGCCGATTTGTAATCGTAGTCAGAATCAATCGTTAGCTTGATTACGTCACTCGAATTGTGCTGCGAAGGCAAGCGAAAAAGGCAACATCGCCCGAACGCTGAGTGAGACGCACCACAGTCATGCTGTCCATCTCTCATTCTGAATGTTGAGTTTGTCCCTTTCCGCTAAGATTTGACTGCCGCCCGCCTGGATTTTTCACAGCGCCCCGTAACAAACCTCGCCCTATTCAAACTATATCGTGTTTGGTATCATTTTAATCAGAAAAATTTCACCATTGCGTTAGTAAAAGTTTCAGTTAAAGAAAGTCAAAAATAAAAAAGTTTTATAGTTGAATTAGTATTAGTCACACCGATACGTTTCGGCTCTTTCTTTTGATCATCGGACCTCTCTCTTTCGGCCACTGTCTGTCCCTTTCTACGTTCACGCTTGGCTGGTCGTCGCCTGTAACCCGAGATTCGACACCTCGCTTGGATAAATGGGTCCCAATCTCGGTTACATTTATCCAGGTTTTACTGTAACTATATATAACAATACTTGTTAGAAGAAAGATTGTTTTATTAACCACAGTTCTTATTTAACGCTTAGGAAAATCTTCATACAAAAGGGGACTGACCGCGGACAGAGCGCTCGTACCGAAAGGGTTAAGAAATGCAAAGTGATTACGAAAATCCAATTACATATACTAATTTATTATGCATTTATTAAAATAGAAATTTTTTTTTGTTATATGAAAAATGGCGGCTCATAATGTAATCCTTCTGCATTAACATGTTCGCGACGGGGCCTGAATTTAATGTACCACCAGTGGCTCAGCCCGGCCCTTGAGACAATTGTGTATATACCACCGGTGGCTCCTCCCATCCCATGGGACAGACAAGAATGTACCACCGGTGGCTTATCCCATCCCATGGGACAAACAAGAATGTACCACCGGTGGTACATCCCGTTGCGAACGTATTAATAGCATCAATACTTTAAGCCAGGCATGGGCAGATTTTGCTCATTCGAGCGCGCTCCCGATTCCTCGCGAGCGGCCGCTAGCTGCCGTTGCATCGTCGATCGAGGAGAAGGCGTTTGTTGTACTTACAATTAGTCGTTCGCTATTCCATGTAGTGGGGATAGCGCTTGGAAGAGGTAGGGTACATGTGCATCTCACCACAATTAAACATAAAATAATTTTTAACAAAAAAAAAATCCGACTTCGAAATGCACTAAAAAGTATAAAATAATTTCTGTTTCATTTATATCTGTATTCCGCAGCTATTAATACAATCTACTTAATCGTTAAATAGGATACTAAATATATTTCAAAGTTTTCGGAGGCGGCGCAAAATTAAAAACTTTTCCTTGTTACGTCCCACCTGACGGGTGGTTCTTACTCTGTTACTCTGATCTTTGGGTTCTGCCGATTTAAACGCTAAAGCGTACCTTGACCTTCCTTGCGGATAATAAAGGATGCAGGATAGGGCGTTTAGTAATTGTCGATACGTGTATGGGTTTTCAATAATATATATATTCTCGTTTGTCGTTACATACCCTTCGGTGACTTCAGGTGTTGTACGTCACTCGTTCGTTCTTGTATTCACTCACAGTTCATTCACTCGAGAGGTCTCGTTTTACGCTATGTTCGCGGTTCGGACGTTACACTAGACTCGCGGCGCGTGGCTACGACTCGACCTTGGAGATACAAGCGGTTGGTGGTGGTCCTGCACAGCACACGGGTGCACTCCTGGACTTGGTCCTATTATGAATCTGGTATCTCAGATTGCGGCGATACACTCGTGTTGAACCGTCGGCCGAGCACGTCGTTGATGATCTTCCTGGTTTCGAGTAGCCTTGAACACGGATCTACTGCGGGTCGCGAACGGACAGAACTTCGGTCCTTGCTTTACGCTATCACGGAACTGGCGTACTTGCGTTGCACCGATAACTTATACTCCCAAAAGGGGAGTAGGTCACGCTCTTTGCTTGCGAAAACCTGCAAGCAAAGAGTTTTCGCCCTCGCATTCCGCAAGTTCCCTGATTTCGTATCGCGGTCGTCGCTAAGCGAGAAAACGCTGATGGTTTGCGGATTCCAGAGCAAGACCTCTTTGAAATGGCGAAAGACGAAAATGGGTTATAACTAGGGACGTAACACCCCCCACGCTAGACACAAAATGCTCTCGCGAGGGCACTTTGTGCAAGGTGTTTTCGTCGTTCGCCACCCTCATTTGCTCAATCACACATACTTTTTCATGCATTCACAAAGTATACATATAATAGTGAAAAATTTACAATAAAAGGTGGCTGTTCAAAATATAAAAGTAAAAGGTGCCGAAGAGAATACAATGGTGCGCAGCTGTTGAAAATATAGAGAAAAGAAATATGTATATAAAGTGTCGAGGATATGTACAGGTTTTGTGTTGTTGTTCTTATGTATAAAGTGGAAAAATTTGTGCGGGAAGTGGCCACAGGGCACACCCCCCCCGCTAGACAGACGATAATTTTGAAAAGGATGCCGAGTGAAAATTTATGTGACCATAAAAGGCTTGGTTTTGGAACGAAGTGTCTATGAATACGCTGAGTTAACTATTCCACGATGGCTGTTGAAAAATTGTCGACGTAGAATTCGAACGTTGCTATGCTCCTGGTAAACTTGGTGGGGAGTTTGTGGTATATATAAAGTGGTCGGTCGAATGGTGATCGTTAATTTTATTCTGAATTTTTTCTTTTTAAGACACACTCATTTACTGTTTAACATGGATCTATCTCTTCTTAAAAAGGATGTATTTCGATCGTGGGTAAGTGGCCTTGTTATTTCGTCTTTATTATTTATTTATTTACTTTTTTTTTTTTTTTCTTTTGTTTTTCAATAATACTTTGTTTGCAGCGTGAGGACGGTACGCATACCGTCCATCCTGGGCACATAAGCATCGCCTACAGGGAAGCCGTCCGTTGGTATAGGGCATATTTCCGCCGAACCCTCCGCGACCTGTGGGAATGGGATGAGGACTCGTTGCTGGACCTCGCGCCTCTCTTCCGGGAGCAGGCCTGACTCCCCTCCCTTATATAAAAGGAAAGCTTGTATACAAAAAAAAAAATAAATATGTTTTCTTTCCTTTCTACCACATGATGCGTATACTTTTTTTTTTTTTTTTTTTTTTCCTTTTATCTGTGTTTCCTGATTCCGTTCCTTAGTTTTAATAGAAAAGTGTTGATTTTTCCTCGAAACCAGGGTTCGTTGTTTCGTTTGGTATTTGTATTTCTGGTAGTTCTGCTATCTGCAAATCTGGTGGACCTGTTGCTGTAGTGATGGTCGGTTGGTTCTGCATTTCGATGTCTTTTAGCGTAAACTGGTGGCATTTGGGTTGGCTTCTGTTCTCCGCTCGTTTTTTGTAGAATTTGTATCCTATTATCGCTATTATTATCATAAGGACAATACTTATGGCTGACAATGACCCATAGGTGATGTAAGCTGTGTGGGCTAGAGCACGGTGGTGCTGTGCTATATCCTGCGCTTGGTTGTCCACTTCTTGTAAGGTTATAAGGTTGTCTGGGTCTATGTTGATGGGTGTGAAATTTGGCTGGTTTTCTTGGTTCTTTGTTAGTATTTGTATATGATGTGGGGTTATGTCTGGGATGAGGTTAGATATGTTTAGGCTGAAACTTGGTTTGAATGTGTAATCGTATTGCTGGGTTTTTATTCCGGATGCCATTATTCTGGTGTGATCAATGGTTGCTTCACAGTGGCTTTGTAGCTGTAATATTCCTGCGCCTTGGATTTGTTCGTATCCAGCCGATTTTTTATTGCATTTTATTTGTATTTCTTCCTTACGTTTCATCGAAAATAGCCATGTATTTGGAGCTTCTAGCTTCGTGATCTGTATGTTATTCGTTGGGGCCGCTTTCACGATGCACTGTTTCCACTGTAGGTGTTCTGGACGCAAGATGAGATCGATTTCACAGATATGACTTTGCTCATAGTTTTGGAGCGGGAACATGATTTCGCAGAGGAGTCTTCCGTTAGGGTTTTTACAGGTTCTGAGGTATGTTTTGTCAGGGGAGAAGAAGGTGGTGGTTGTTTGATCTATTGCAAGAAATTCTGTTTGTGGTTGGATCATTAAAGGAGTAAAGGTGTTTGCATTCAGTTGCTGGAAAGATGGGCAGGGATATAGGTGGTAAAGTTCATAGGAGTTTGGTTCTAGGAGAGGAAAGTCTATCGTGATGATCACTCTTCCTTTTGCGTATACAGCACTCATTGTTGTCGTGCCCTGGAGTTGCTCCGATCTCAACTCTTCCATTGAGAGCGGGAATTCCAGATGTGTAGAAGTTTGGATGGCCTTGCATGCTGTGACTAGTTGGTCTGGTGATAAGATCATTGGATGTAGGATTCCTAATTTTGCGAACATTATTGCGTCGGTCATGGTGGATAGCGTTAATACATATTCGTCAGTTTGCCGGATCAATCTGGTTCCCCAGGAGGACATAGCTAGTTCTAATTCTAGTTTGTCTTCGCGTCTGCCAATTTCTGCAGTTTTATAGAGGATGTGTTCGATTCTAGTGTTCATATTTGTTGCCGATTTGGAAAGAGTGTTCAGCGTATTATATGCTTTACGGAATTCAGATTTAATTACGTGGGTTTGGTTATGAATTAGAGATGTTATTTGCTTTTGGTCGTTATAAATTTTGTCGATTTCGCGGTTATAATATTCCGCGTCGGTTTCGTCGAGTGTTCCGAACAGAGTTTTGCTGATCGAGCCGATGAATCCGAAAGGGGCTCGTCTTACTCTAACCGTGTTTTTCCCGAGCGCGTGTGCTAATAAATTTTCGTATCGTACTGCCTCCGCTAGTTTTCTGTCTAAGTCTTCTCTTAGGGTGTCCGCGGGGCATGATGTTATGTTCTGGGCCCTGCACATGACCTTCATGCGGTTTACCGCGAAGGTGGTGTCTGGGCGGCTGGTTAGGATTTCCGCTACATCCAGAGCTGTTACTAGTCTCCACGTTGTCCGAAACGTGCGGATCGGGGATAGCTTCTCTGGATACAGTCCGGGGTTGTACCTTAACCGGGTAACGGAATAGTCGCCCTCCATATGGCTCGCGATCGTGAACTGGATGGAGGCGATTCCCAGCAGCAGGTACCAGGGGCCCATGGTGGTTTGGTTGTTTTATCTAGTGGTTTGCTATAATTTACTGGACTTCCTAAAATAAATACTTTGTCTTTCAGGTAGGGTCGAAAGGGGGAGGCTTCCAGGTGTTATCGGATTTGTTTTCAAGGTTTTTCGAATGAGCGAGTTTTAATTTGTTAAGATGTTTTGCAAATTTTCTTCCCTGTTCGTCCCTGAGGATTGCGTTGCTATTGTCAGTTATTTCGCAAATTTTGAACGGGCCGATATAATGAGGGTCGAATTTACTAAGACGTGGCTCTTTTAATACATAAACTTGATCGTTGGGCGAGAATTGGACTTCATTACTTTTCTTGTCGTATTGTATTTTTGAACGTTCTTTGCTTTGTTCAAGATTTTTCCTTGCTATTTGCCGTATCTCTTCTAATTTCTGTACTAAATTTTGAATGTATACCGGATAGGTCAGGAGTTCTTCGTGGGTCATAGGAGTGAAGGGGTCTCTTGCTAGCTGGCCGAAAACTACTTCGTAAGGCGAAAAGTTTGTTGCTTCGTGTGTTGATGTGTTATATGAGTACGTTGCGAATGGGAGGAAAATATCCCAGTCATACTTGTTTTCAATGAAATGTTTTAAGTATTCGATGAGTACGTGGTGACTTCGCTCAAGGGAACCGTTAGTTTGAGGCCTGTAACCGGAGGTGGTAACGTGTTCAATATTAAAAGTTTTTGCTATTCCTTTAAGAACTTGATTAATAAACGACGTTCCGCGATCCGTGAGGATTGCCCGTGGCGCGCCGAACATTGCAATAAAGTAACGCGAGAAGGCGTCTGCTACGGTCTCAGCTCGAATATCTGGTAATGGAATAGCCATGCAGAATTTTGAAAGTTGACATTGCAGTGTGAGAATATGACGGTTTCCGCTTGGCGTGAATGGAAGAGGTCCGACTGTGTCTAATGCTATCTTGTCAAATGGTTTTGCTGGGGTATCGGTAATAAGCATTGGTTCACGAGTTTTTATTCTTACTAGTTTCTGCTCCTGGCAGCTTTTGCAGGAACGTATGTAATCCTCTATGTTTCGATGCATTTTCGGCCATTCGAATCGGTCTCGAATGCGGCGGTAGGTTTTGGTCACTCCCTTGTGACCTCCTATCAGGCTCTCGTGGTAATGACGGATAATATCTTCGCGTTGGTCCTCTGGTGGAGTCTGTACCTCGCCCGTGCAGATTGTGATAGTTATGGGATAGTCATGAAATACTTCATATAAATGCTGTTGGAGCATTGGTATGCTAACTTGAAGCAAGGTTTCTCCGCTTGCCGGAATGCGGAGGTTATCTATGCCTTCTATTTTGGCGCTGAGTTTTAATGCGTGTAATATGTAGGGTAATTGATGTGGTTCGATTGTGTGAAAAAAATGTCTTGCTCCCACAATGCTAAAGATTCGCCTTTCCTCGGCTTGGGTAATAATTACGCGGCCTTCAGTTAGATCTTCGTTGAGTAGGTTTGTCTCTGATAGCATTCCTAGAGCTTTTAAAGTTCTGCAAATAGGGCTGGTGAGAATTTTATCGGCAGGGATAAAGTGCGCGATATTACCAGGGCCCTCCGTGAGAGGAGCTTTAGAAATTACTATTTTGCAATGAGTTGCCGTTGTTGTTGGGCCGGCGGTGACCTGAGGGTCCGGTGCGTAAATATTATCTATCTCCTTCCATTCGCGAGTGAATTTGGGGGTCCTAAACGTAGACTGCGGTATATCTAGTATTTCTGAAGGAGATGGCAAATCCCATGAGGTGCGTGTTGGTTGTTCGACGGTATCTGTTTGCGTGAGCTCGTGCGAGGATGGTTCATGTTCTGAATCACCTTGATCTGTGGATGGCTCCGCAGGTTCCCGGGTGGAGAGAGGTGACCCCCAAGATACACGTTTTCTTGGTTTTGGGGTACTACTCGCCAATGCCTCATGCTCTTGCTCCGTGGTGACGTTGTCATCCCTCATGGTGGAGTTTGCATTGGGCTCGATTTCTTCCGGTTCTATATTCCCTATGGATTGTGTTTCATCCAGGATCAAGGATGGTGGTTCCTCATAACTTGGCCTAAGTTGGGCCGCACGGCGTGCGCTTACCCGGGTTGCTATGGGTTCTTCTGAAGGCGTTATTGGTAACGAAAAAGGTACCGGATTCCTTGACAAGGCGTCTGCGTTTGCATTTACGCGACCCGGTTTGTATATGATTTCATAATTATAATCCTCTAGGAGTATTCGCCATCGGGCTAGACGTGACACCGGGTCTTTAACCGAGAATAGCCATTGTAGGGGGCGATGATCAGTTACTAACGTGAATTTTCTGCCATAGATATATGTTCTGAAATGTTTGACTGCAAAAATGATCGCGAAGCATTCTTTTTCCGTTGTAGAATAGTTTTGCTGAGCCGGCGTAAGAGCTAACGATGCGTAGGCGATAGGTGGATCTTCGCCTATTTTGCCCTGACTTAGGACAGCGCCGACAGCGATGTCTGATGCGTCGGTGGTGATAATGAAGGGCTCATCAAAATTCGGATAGCGTAAGACAGGTTCTTTGCACAACGTCTGTCGTAATTCTTCAAAACTTTTCTGGTGGGCTTCGGTCCATGCAAATGGTTTCTTGGGACTCGTTAATTCTGTCAGAGGTTTGGCCTGTTGTGATAGATCCGGGATGAATCGCCTATAGTAGTTTACCAATCCTAAAAATTGTTTGAGTGTTTTGCGCGTGGTTGGAGTCGGAAAACTTTCTACTGCTCGAATTTTCTCCGGGTTTGGTCTTATTCCCTCGGATGAGATGATATGGCCCAAATAGGTTACCTCCTTTTTCAGGAATTCTGCCTTATCTGGTTGTAATGTGAGGTTATTTTCGCGTAGGCGTTGGAATAACGTTTCGAGTCGTGTTTCCATTTCCTCCAAGGTGCGTCCGTAAACTACTATGTCGTCAATGTATACGTACAGGATTTTCCCAATTAATCCCTTTAAAACAAGTTGCATGAGCCTTTGAAAAGTGGCAGGTGCATTTTTCAAACCGAACGGCATGCGCGCGTATTCGTAATGTCCATCCGGAGTTGAGAATGCCGTTTTCTCCTGATCCTCCGGGGCCATGCGTATTTGATGAAATCCGTTTGCCAAGTCAAACACAGCGAAATATTTCGCACCTCCTAACCGGTCGAAAATATCTGAAATGCGGGGAATCGGGAAACGGTCGTCGATTGTTTTCGCGTTTAATTTACGGAAGTCTACGACCATTCTCCAGCGCACATTTCCTTTCGAATCTGGTTTTTTCGGAACTAGCCAGAGGGGCGAATTGTATGGTGAGTTCGAGGGAACTATTACTCCCAAATCCTCTAAATTTTGAATTTGCTTCGATATTTCTTTCTCCTGGTCAACGCTGAAGGGATACTGTCGCGTGAATACCGGAGTTTTGTCGTCCACAGGGATGTTGTGAACGATTGTTTTCGTATCTCCCAGGGGATCGCCGGGAATAAAAAATCTATCCGCGTAACGTGTTACGATACTTTCAACCATGCGTCGCGGTTTGTCTTCTAAGTGATCTAATTTTAACGCTTTATTAATTTTATGGATTCTTTCAATGTCAGAGTGTTGCGTGACGACATAGTCTCCTAGGTCTTCGCCTTGAAATTCCAGCTGTTCGTCTGTCAGCGGTGTCAGCGGTCTAGGTGGGTCAGTAATGTCGGTCACGATGCGCGTTTCGTCACTGGACTCCTGCGGATTCTGCTGGGTCAGCCGTTCGACGGCGCGGTCCGCGTCTTCGTCGTTATCGTCGGTGCAATCGGCTGGCGCAATTTTCGTACATTCCTGTTCACCGAGGAGCGCTCGTGGGGCTTCCTGGTTGCGTTGAGAAGTTGTCAGCGTTTCTTTTATCTCCCGTGAGTTCGAGAATCCGATAGGATTCTGCCGTTTGCTCGTTACTAGGGTTCTATGATGGAAAGAAATTTCGCTCTCTTCTTGTAGGAGGTACGGGCTACCTAATAATCCTATAACTCCGTCAGGGAAATCCGGGTTGTCGACGACATAGAAGAGGGTTTGGCTTTCGTTTATTTTGATGCTTATGATACCGGCAGCAATGATGTATCCTTGCAGTCCTTTTACGCTGACGCTCTCGCATTTAATGATCGGCGCGTCGGTCCGTAGCGCGTTTGACTTAATCAAGTTCAACATCGAGCCGGTGTCTATTATAAATTCTCCGTTTCCCTTCCTTAGTTCCTTTGAGCGGATCTTGATTCGCGGCGAAGGAGCCTGTAAGAGTCCTGGGGACTCGCTTGGGGCTGGTGGTGATCGCGGCGAGGCGTAAAAGCTGCGCCCGCTCGATGGTCCGCGGGTGAACGGGCGCGAGTGAAGTTTAAATTTTCCCTTTCTGGCGTACTATTTCGCGACGGTCTGTCGTCTAGTCTCGGCGGAGGATCGCGCCCACGTTCAGGATAGCTATTTCCTAGTGGTCGGCGCGGTCCTTGGCGCCGATTAGGTCCGCGTGAATAATTATTTGAGTAGTTTGTTGGACCTGAATACTGAGTTCCGTGTGCGTTATGGTAATTATGGTGATTATGACAATATGGATCTTGGGGTGGTGCCCTTTGAGCGTGGCCGCACCCGCAGAAACAAGACGGCTGCGGGGGTATGTATGGTGCACAGCCGTGTGGGCATCCGGAGCCGCATGGTGGAGTTGCGTACCGAGATTGGCACGTGTTTGCCGGAGGGGCCGCGGGCTGGACCGTGTTCGTATAGCAAGAGCCACATGGATGGCTAGGGTATTCTGGTTGTACCTGCGGTGGCGGTTCTCGCCATTCAGACCAGGTTCGATTGTAGTCGTATGGTGAAGGAGGGGTTGCTGGTAAAGGATGAACGTGAGAATTTGCCGGAGGTGCCAATTTTTTCATTTTCGCATCATTCTTATCTATCAAAAGAGCCTCGTCCATGATACCGGTGAGCGTTGTTTTTCTTGCGGTCATTACGGCCTGAGCTAATTTTGCTGGCAAGCCTCGGATGTAGGCCCGCCCTGCTAAGACGTCGAATTTTTCGGGGTCAAAGTTTTTGCCCTTTTCGTCGCGACCGCTTGCTGATGCCTTATAAAGGAGCCTGGTGAAACGGTGGGTATATTCCAGAACGGTTTCATTTTCTCTCATTGGGAGATTCGCGAGTTCTAAGCAGAGTTCCTTATACGTTTTGTTAGGGGCATATCTTTTCCGGAGCAATTTTAACAGATCTACAACGCTATTACATTCTTGTTGTTCTACGTAAAATTTAACGTGCAGGACCAATTTATCCATGAGACCTTCGAGAAAAGTGGCCTCCTGGCCAGGGGGGACTCGTGATTTTACTTTGTGTATCGCGTTTAAAAAGTCTTCGAACGAAACCTTGTCAGGGTCGAAATCAGGGATTTTTTCTAAAATCCGATCCACCCTTCTCTCCTCCCTTTCGGTGATAAACCATGATTCAATATGCGATGTCCCGGATTGACCGAGGCTCCTCGTGTCTCTTATGGACGGCGAGGCTGTCGGAGGCAGTGGTGAGTTGCGAGGGGGAATCGTGTCGTGAACGAGAGGCATAGTGAGCGTTGTGAGTGGGCAAGGGTTTGATCAAGTTACGGCGCGTTAAGCAACGGAAATTAATGAATTTAATATTACGTGAATCCGTATGGTTAACGGCTATCCCACTTCTGACACCAAATTGTTACGTCCCACCTGACGGGTGGTTCTTACTCTGTTACTCTGATCTTTGGGTTCTGCCGATTTAAACGCTAAAGCGTACCTTGACCTTCCTTGCGGATAATAAAGGATGCAGGATAGGGCGTTTAGTAATTGTCGATACGTGTATGGGTTTTCAATAATATATATATTCTCGTTTGTCGTTACATACCCTTCGGTGACTTCAGGTGTTGTACGTCACTCGTTCGTTCTTGTATTCACTCACAGTTCATTCACTCGAGAGGTCTCGTTTTACGCTATGTTCGCGGTTCGGACGTTACACTAGACTCGCGGCGCGTGGCTACGACTCGACCTTGGAGATACAAGCGGTTGGTGGTGGTCCTGCACAGCACACGGGTGCACTCCTGGACTTGGTCCTATTATGAATCTGGTATCTCAGATTGCGGCGATACACTCGTGTTGAACCGTCGGCCGAGCACGTCGTTGATGATCTTCCTGGTTTCGAGTAGCCTTGAACACGGATCTACTGCGGGTCGCGAACGGACAGAACTTCGGTCCTTGCTTTACGCTATCACGGAACTGGCGTACTTGCGTTGCACCGATAACTTATACTCCCAAAAGGGGAGTAGGTCACGCTCTTTGCTTGCGAAAACCTGCAAGCAAAGAGTTTTCGCCCTCGCATTCCGCAAGTTCCCTGATTTCGTATCGCGGTCGTCGCTAAGCGAGAAAACGCTGATGGTTTGCGGATTCCAGAGCAAGACCTCTTTGAAATGGCGAAAGACGAAAATGGGTTATAACTAGGGACGTAACATCCTCTACTAGGAAGATCCTAGTTCAGGTGTCGGCAACCAGTGACAAATGACCCATTTGATAATTTCAAGTAAACAGTATTCAATGGGAATCA
>NC_060222.1:10702828-10726104 GCF_907164935.1 Osmia bicornis bicornis | reverse complement strand
TTCGATTTTTTGGCTAAATGGAGCGAAAATGTACGTTTATATCATCACGGACGTTAGTTTAATAGCGTTTAACGATGGATCAGTCGTACAGAATGTAAAAATAAGGTTGTTAAAATTTCGACTAATCGGTTCTAAGAGGCGAAGCAATACGCCGCTAGGACTTTGAAGTATTTCGGAGCGTAACTATAGTTCGATTTTTGGCTAAATGGAGCGAAAATGTACGTTTATATCATCACGGACGTTAGTTTAATAGCGTTTAACGATGGATCAGTCGTACAGAATGTAAAAATAAGGTTGTTAAAATTTCCGACTAATCGGTTCTAAGAGGCGAAGCAATACGCCGCTAGGACTTTGAAGTATTTCGGAGCGTAACTATAGTTCGATTTTTTGGCTAAATGGAGCGAAAATGTACGTTTATATCATCACGGACGTTAGTTTAATAGCGTTTAACGATGGATCAGTCGTACAGAATGTAAAAATAAGGTTGTTAAAATTTCCGACTAATCGGTTCTAAGAGGCGAAGCAATACGCCGCTAGGACTTTGAAGTATTTCGGATCGTAACTATAGTTCGATTTTTGGCTAAATGGAGCAAAAATGTACGTTTATATCATCACGGACGTTAGTTCAATAGCGTTTAACGATGGATCAGTCGTACAGAATGTAAAAATAAGATTGATGAAATTTTCGACTAATCGGTTCTAAGAGGCGAAGCAATACGCCGCTAGGACTTTGAAATAGTTCGCAGCGTAACTATACTTGGATTTTTGGGCTAAATGAATCGAAAATGTACATTTATATCATTACGGCCGTTAGTTTAATAGCGTTTAACGATGGATCAGTCGTACAGAATGTAAAAATAAGATTGATGAAATTTTCAACTAATCGGTTCTAAGAGGCGAAGCAATACGCCGCTAGGACTTGAAGTATTTCGGAGCGTAACTATAGTTCGATTTTTTGGCTAAATGGAGCGAAAATGTACGTTTATAACATCACGGACGTTAGTTTAATGGCGTTTAACGATGGATCAGTCGTACAGAATGTAAAAATAAGATTGTTGAAATTTTCGACTAATCGGTTCTAAGAGGCGAAGCAATACGCCGCTAGGACTTTGAAGTATTTCGGAGCGTAACTATAGTTCGATTTTTTGGCTAAATGCAGCGAAAATTGTCATTTATATCATCACAGGACGTTAGTTTAATAGCGTTTTACGATGGATCAGTCGTACAGAATGTAAAAATAAGGTTGTTAAAATTTCCGACTAATCGGTTCTAATAGGCGAAGCAATACGCCGCTAGGACTTTGAAGTATTTCGGAGCGTAACTATAGTTCGATTTTTTGGCTAAATGGAGCGAAAATGTACGTTATATCATCACGGACGTTAGTTTAATAGCGTTTAACGATGGATCAGTCGTACAGAATGTAAAAATAAGATTGTTGAAATTTCCGACTAATCGGTTCTAAGAGGCGAAGCAATACGCCGCTAGGACTTTGAAGTATTTCGGAGCGTAACTATAGTTCGATTTTTGGCTAAATGGAGCAAAAATGTACGTTTATATCATCACGGACGTTAGTTCAATAGCGTTTAACGATGGATCAGTCGTACAGAATGTAAAAATAAGATTGATGAAATTTTCGACTAATCGGTTCTAAGAGGCGAAGCAATACGCCGCTAGGACTTTGAAATTTTTCGCAGCGTAACTATAGTTCGATTTTTTGGCTAAATGGAGCGAAAATGTACAATTTATATCATCACGGACGTTAGTTTAATAGCGTTTAACGATGGATCAGTCGTACAGAATGTAAAAATAAGATTGATGAAATTTTCAACTAATCGGTTCTAAGAGGCGAAGCAATACGCCGCTAGGACTTTGAAGTATTTCGGAGCGTAACTATAGTTCGATTTTTTGGCTAAATGGAGCGAAAATGTACGTTTATATCATCACGGACGTTAGTTTAATAGCGTTTAACGATGGATCAGTCGTACAGAATGTAAAAATAAGATTGTTGAAATTTTCGACTAATCGGTTCTAAGAGGCGAAGCAATACGCCGCTAGGACTTTGAAGTATTTCGGAGCGTAACTATAGTTCGATTTTTTGGCTAAATGGAGCGAAAATTGTACGTTTATATCATCACAGGCGTTAGTTTAATAGCGTTTAACGATGGATCAGTCGTACAGAATGTAAAAATAAGGTTGTTAAAATTTCCGACTAATCGGTTCTAATAGGCGAAGCAATACGCCGCTATGACTTTGAAGTATTTCGGAGCGTAACTATAGTTCGATTTTTTGGCTAAATGGAGCGAAAATGTACGTTTATATCATCACGGACGTTAGTTTAATAGCGTTTAACGATGGATCAGTCGTACAGAATGTAAAAATAAGGTTGTTAAAATTTCCGACTAATCGGTTCTAAGAGCCGAAGCAATACGCCGCTAGGACTTTGAAGTATTTCGGATCGTAACTATAGTTCGATTTTTGGCTAAATGGAGCAAAAATGTACGTTTATATCATCACGGACGTTAGTTCAATAGCGTTTAACGATGGATCAGTCGTACAGAATGTAAAAATAAGATTGATGAAATTTTCGACTAATCGGTTCTAAGAGGCGAAGCAATACGCCGCTAGGACTTTGAAATAGTTCGCAGCGTAACTATACTTGGATTTTTGGGCTAAATGAATCGAAAATGTACATTTATATCATTACGGCCGTTAGTTTAATAGCGTTTAACGATGGATCAGTCGTACAGAATGTAAAAATAAGATTGATGAAATTTTCGACTAATCGGTTCTAAGAGGCGAAGCAATACGCCGCTAGGACTTTGACGTATTTCGGAGCGTAACTATAGTTCGATTTTTTGGCTAAATGGAGCGAAAATGTACGTTTATATCATCACGGACGTTAGTTTAATAGCGTTTAACGATGGATCAGTCGTGCAGAATGTAAAAATAAGGTTGTTAAAATTTTCGACCAATCAGTTCTAAGAGGCGAAGCAATACGCCGCTAGGACTTTGAAGTATTTCGGAGCGTAACTATAGTTCGATTTTTTGGCTAAATGGAGCGAAAATGTACGTTTATATCATCACGGACGTTAGTTTAATAGCGTTTAGCGATGGATCAGTCGTACAGAATGTAAAAATAAGGTTGTTGATATTTTCGACTAATCGGTTCTAAGAGGCGAAGCAATACGCCGCTAGGACTTTGAAGTATTTCGGAGCGTAACTATAGTTCGATTTTTTGGCTAAATGGAGCGAAAATGTACGTTTATATCATCACGGACGTTAGTTTAATAGCGTTTAACGATGGATCATTCGTGCAGAATGTAAAAATAAGGTTGTTAAAATTTTCGACCAATCGGTTCTAAGAGGCGAAGCAATACGCCGCTAGGACTTTGAAGTATTTCGCAGCGTAACTATAGTTCGATTTTTTGCCTGAATGCAGCGAAAATTGTCATTTATATCATCACAGGCGTCAGTTTAATAGCGTTTAACGATGGATCAGTCGTACAGAATGTAAAAATAAGGTTGTTAAAATTTCCGACTAATCGGTTCTAAGAGGCGAAGCAATACGCCGCTAGGACTTTGAAGTATTTCGGAGCGTAACTATAGTTCGATTTTTTGGCTAAATGGAGCGAAAATGTACGTTTATATCATCACGGACGTTAGTTTAATAGCGTTTAACGATGGATCAGTCGTACAGAATGTAAAAATAAGGTTGTCAAATTTCCGACTAATCGGTTCTAAGAGGCGAAGCAATACGCCGCTAGGACTTTGAAGTATTTCGGAGCGTAACTATAGTTCGATTTTTGGCTAAATGGAGCGAAAATGTACGTTTATATCATCACGGACGTTAGTTTAATAGCGTTTAACGATGGATCAGTTGTACAGAATGTAAAATAAGGTTGTTAAAATTTCCGACTAATCGGTTCTAAGAGGCGAAGCAATACGCCGCTAGGACTTTGAAGTATTTCGGAGCGTAACTATAGTTCGATTTTTGGCTAAATGGAGCAAAAATGTACGTTTATATCATCACGGACGTTAGTTCAATAGCGTTTAACGATGGATCAGTCGTACAGAATGTAAAAATAAGATTGTTGAAATTTTCGACTAATCGGTTCTAAGAGGCGAAGCAATACGCCGCTAGGACTTTGAAATAGTTCGCAGCGTAACTATACTTGGATTTTTGGGCTAAATGAATCGAAAATGTACATTTATATCATTACGGCCGTTAGTTTAATAGCGTTTAACGATGGATCAGTCGTACAGAATGTAAAAATAAGATTGATGAAATTTTCAACTAATCGGTTCTAAGAGGCGAAGCAATACGCCGCTAGGACCTTGAAGTATTTCGGAGCGTAACTATAGTTCGATTTTTTGGCTAAATGGAGCGAAAATGTACGTTTATAACATCACGGACGTTAGTTTAATGGCGTTTAACGATGGATCAGTCGTACAGAATGTAAAAATAAGATTGTTGAAATTTTCGACTAATCGGTTCTAAGAGGCGAAGCAATACGCCGCTAGGACTTTGAAGTATTTCGGAGCGTAACTATAGTTCGATTTTTTGGCTAAATGGAGCGAAAATGTACGTTTATATCATCACGGACGTTAGTTTAATAGCGTTTAACGATGGATCAGTCGTACAGAATGTAAAAATAAGGTTGTTAAAATTTTCGACTAATCGGTTCTAAGAGGCGAAGCAATACGCCGCTAGGACTTTGAAGTATTTCGGATCGTAACTATAGTTCGATTTTTGGCTAAATGGAGCAAAAATGGACGTTTATATCATCACGGACGTTAGTTTAATAGCGTTTAACGATGGATCAGTCGTACAGAATGTAAAAATAAGATTGTTGAAATTTTCGACTAATCGGTTCTAAGAGGCGAAGCAATACGCCGCTAGGACTTTGAAATAGTTCGCAGCGTAACTATACTTGGATTTTTGGGCTAAATGAATCGAAAATGTACATTTATATCATTACGGCCGTTAGTTTAATAGCGTTTAACGATGGATCAGTCGTACAGAATGTAAAAATAAGATTGATGAAATTTTCGACTAATCGGTTCTAAGAGGCGAAGCAATACGTCGCTAGGACGTTGAAGTATTTCGGAGCGTAACTATAGTTCGATTTTTTGGCTAAATGGAGCGAAAATGTACGTTTATAACATCACGGACGTTAGTTTAATGGCGTTTAACGATGGATCAGTCGTACAGAATGTAAAAATAAGAGAGTTAAAGTTTTCGACTAATCGGTTCTAAGAGGCGAAGCAATACGCCTGTTACGTCGGATCGTCGATAAGCCGAGACTTTTGACCGGACGAGCGGTAACCCGATCAGCGGCGCTCGACTGAGACGAATTTGAACTCGCAGGCAGAGATGGGTCTTTGCTGCGTGGAGGAGCTAGGTGGATTGTCAGGTAAGCCGAAGGGCAAAAAACAAACGACACGTGGGTTTAATATTAAAATAACTAAGTATATTCTAAGTCAAATCTATGTTAATCAGTACAAGCTTCGTTATATAGTCTATTAATATAAAATCTTAAACGCGAGTGATACGGTGCCCTGCCCGGTGAACGCGCTTTACGGTTATGTGACGCTTGTAACCTGTGAAGGTGCGTTTCTAGGCCGCAGCGTCTTCACAGGGGGAATGGGTTAAGGAAAGATAGATTGAGCTGGCGAGCAGTGTGTCCAGCTTCTGCCTGCTCAACCGGAGGTAAGAAAGGTGTAGTTTAGTATGCCGTTTACTCGTCCAAGGCCGGGTCGCTAAGACTGGCTGATTTAGGATTCTCGCGTTGAGTCCCCTTGGAGCGAGCGTTGGTTAACGTCTGCTACAACCTCTGACGTTGAGGTCGATGAGGGCGGTATATATAACTATACTATGCTAAGTTGGTTGTGAGAAAGTGCTGGTGAAGTGGCCACCTAGCGGTGACTTCGGTACTACCGCCGCTGTTGGAGCGATCGGCGTGGTCCGCTGGTTGGTTGCGGAGTGCTGTGGTTCCTATGGTGGCCACTAGAGGCGGTGGCGTCGCTGTGGCGGTGGTGGGGAGTCGAGTTGTCTCAGTCGCGTTACGTACGCTGCACGCGGACGTCACACCTCCCCCCTTTAGGAGAGGAAAATGAGATGAATTTGAAAATTCCATGAATTTTCAATTCTGCGCATTTTCCGTTAAACAGGTATACGAGATTTTCGTAGTCGGTCCATGTGGATTATTTTAGGTTTTCCTCTCCAGAGAATTTTGATATTGTTATTTTGAAGGACTTCAAGGACTTCGAATGGGCCGGAGTATTGGTTTTCGTACTTCTTGTTTTTTTGGCTGTTTAGTAAAAAGACTGCGTCGCCTGGGTGTAATTCCTGAGGGTTGAGTCTTCTGTCATAGTAGTATTTTGATCTCTCCTTAGCTGCTATCAGGTTTTCTCGTGCTTGTGCTTGTAGCTGGTTGAGGTTCCTCATGTGAGATATTAGGTGTGATTGGTAGGTGACTTCCTCGTTCTCGTCCAAGATGTTTCTTGGGCAGGGTACTCGTGCTATTTCACCAAAGACGAGGTGATATGGCGAAAATCTTGTGCCCTCGTGGACACTTGTGTTGTACGAGAACATTGCTGCCTCGATTACTTCGTCCCATTGTTGGTTCCTATCCACATATTGCTTTAAGTACTCGACTAAAACGTGATGCGAACGTTCTACGGACCCATTAGATTGGGGGTGGAATGGAGATGTTTGTACGTGCTTAATATGGAATTTTTGCAGTAAGGTTTTCATGACGTGTCCCGTTAGGCTTGTTCCTTGATCCGTCAAGAGACACTTTGGTGCACCATATATGTATATGAACTCTTTCGTGAATGCTGCTGTTATTGGTTTTGCTGTTGCGTCTGGTAATGGTATTCCCACAGAGTATTTAGTGAGCAAGTCTTGGATGGTTAGAATGTATTTGTTTCCGTTCCTAGTCGGTGGTAGGGGTCCTACCATGTCTATGGAAACTTTATCAAATGCTCGACCTGGTGTATCGGTGAGTATCATTGGCTGCTTGTTTTTGACTCTGATTAGTTTTTTAAGTTGACAATCGATGCATCTGCGAATGAAGTTCTGGACATCCTCCTTGAGATTCTCCCAGTAGAAGTGCTGTCGTATTCTTTTGTACGTTTTTGTGACTCCTTTGTGGCCTGCGTAGGGTGCTGAGTGGAGTTCTTGAATGATTGCTTCCCTCCTGGTCTTGACTGGAATTTTGACAAGGTTCCTGCATATTGTAATCAATACTGGATGGTCAACGAATTTCTGCTCCAATTTCTCCTTTAGGCGATCCCATGGTATTCGGTCTGACTGGTGTGGTTTACTGATAGAAAACGATGGTATTCCTTGCTGGTTAATAGCCGTTAGTAATTTATCAAAACAAACATTGAATATTGTGCTATTAATTTGTTCGTATACAGAATTAGCTATCGGCAGTGCAATGTATGTTCGTCTGTTGTGTTTTTGTATAGCTGGTGTGCCTAACTCGACGTTTCGATACACTGGGTATCTTTTTAATGAATGAAGTTGTCTTGCTCCTTCATCCAATGGTTCTCCATGGGTCGTGATGAAATATGCAAGGTTGTCCTTTCGCATTGGGAGACAATCTCTGGTTTCCAATATATTGTTGGTTGATAACGGCTGGGCGTCTGCTGGTTCCGTGTCGCTTTCGTCTTCCGGTTCGCTTTCCGAGATGACTGAGTGATTGTCATCGGTCGAGTCGGTGTCTAGTTCTTCTTCTAGGTGGATATCTGCATCCGCAACGCGTGATGTTGATGGCTGAGGTTCGATTGGTGGATCTTCGAAGTCAGCCTCGTTTGGTAATTGTGGTTCTGGCCTTGGCTCATTCGGTCTTATATCTCGTTCTGTGTCTTGCGTTATTGGTTCTGGGCGAAGAGTTTCCTCCTCCTCCCGCGGGTTTGGTGTGTCCTGCTCTGTTTCTCCTCTTGCCTCGGCTTGGGGCAGTCCCACGGGTTCTTCTATGGTTTCCGCGGTGTTGGTTTCCCGGTCTTCGAAGAAGTTGGCCAAGTTCTCCCATTGCTCATCGGTGAGTTCTGCTGTACTCCGTGCGTTTGCCGTTGTCAGTGGGAGTATTTGGGTTTCCGGCGGGTTACGGGATAATGCATCCGCGTTATTATTAACTTTTCCGGGCTTATACACTATTTTGTACTCATATTCGGCTAACTTTAACCTCCAGCGTACTAAGCGTGATGTCGGGTCTTTAACTTTGTGTAACCATATTAGTGGTTGATGATCGGTAATTAAAGTAAAGGGTCTTCCGTAAACATACTGCCTGAAGTGCTGTGTACAGTACACGATAGCCAATAACTCCTTCTCAATTGTTGAATAATTACACTCTGCTGGATTCAGTGCTCTCGAGGCGTATGCTATCGGAAGATCCTTCCCTACTTCTCCCTGGCTTAATACCCCTCCTATAGCATGTTCGGATGCGTCGGTAGTTATAATAAATTCTTTTTCGAAGTCGGGGAACTGTAATATAGGTTCTTTGCAGATTAATTCCTTTAATATGTCAAACGCTTGTTGTTGCTCTTCCCCCCACGAAAACTTGACATTCTTTTTGAGCAATTTGGTAAGTGGTTTCGCGGTTTTTGAGAAATTCGGAATGAAACGCCGGTAATACCCGGTTAGGCCTAAAAATTGTTTGATGTTGCGCGCTGTACGGGGCATAGGAAAATGATGGACGGACTTAACTTTATCCGGATTCGGCTTGACTCCCGTTTCGCCAATTATGTGTCCAAGGTATACTACTTCCTTCCGGAGGAATTGGCACTTTTCGGGTTGTAGTTTTAAGTTGGCTTTACGCAACCGTTCCGCTAGTTTTTGGAATTTTATTTCGTGTTCGCGGAGAGAACTTGCATAAATAACTATATCATCTATATACGCGAAGATCTCTTCCCCCTGGAGCCCCGATGAAACTACATCCATTAACTTTTGGAAGGTTGCGGGAGCGTTTCTTAATCCAAAGGGCATTCGCTTAAACTGGAAATGCCCATGGGGAGTGGAAAAGGCTGTTTTTTCAGCGTCTTCCTCGTCCATGGGTACTTGATGATAGCCCGACGATAGGTCTAGGACGGTAAAATACTTCGCGCCTCCAAGTTGGTCTAAAATTTCTACAATATTGGGTAATGGGTACGCGTCTCCAATGGTTTTCGTGTTCAAAGCTCTAAAATCGATTACTACCCGCCATTTTCTGTTCCCGTTTGCGTCTGACTTCTTTGGAACTATCCACACCGGAGAGTTGTACGGTGAGGCTGAAGGTTCTACAATGTCATTTTCTAATAAATCAGTTACTTGTCTTTGAAGTTCTTCTTTGTGAATGGGAGGGAAACGATATTGCTTCATATTTACCGGCCTATCGTCCGTAGTTCGTATCTTATGTTTAACTAAGTTCGTCGCTGATAGCTTTTCGTCAGGTAATCTAAATATATCCGCGTACTTATAAATTAATGAGTTTACGCTCGCGAGTTCCTCCGTGTTTAAGTGATCTAGTTTTAACATGCCTACTAATTTTTCGACTCTTTCCTTATCATTACAGTTAACATAGTTGATGTTGCGCGGGTCTGTACATTTGCTTGATTCGACATTAACGCTACTTCCGCGGTTTTGCTCGCAGGATTCTCTAGGTAATCGTGTCTTTTTGTTAATTTTGTTTGTAAGTGTGCTCTCGCCAGTAGAGGTCGTGATGCACTTTGTTCCTTCCTCTGTCCTTGCAGGGTATGTTTCCCTTTCCAAGCGGGTAAGGCATACTACTTCATTCTTCACCTCTCGTACGTTGTCCATCGGTGGACTGTTTGACACGATTTCCTCGAATTCCCCTAGTTTCATTACTGGGAGCACTACATTAAGTTCTTCCTCAGAGCAATTAAAGATTTTGAACGGTGCTTTCCCTTCTACTACTGTAGTTACGCAATTTCCAGCGAATACATTTCTGCCTATATTTAAACGCGGAATATATCCTTCTTTGATTTCACTGTTTGTTACTTTTACGTAGGCAGTACTTATAGATCTCGCGGGTACAATCATTGTTTCGCGGCCTACAAACGGTATTTGAGTATTTTTAATTATTAAGCATTGTGTCGCGAAGTCTATCTGTGCTTGTGTTTTATTTAGGAATTCGGAGCCTACAATTCCGCACCCTTTGATAGGAAAATCCGCCCTAACCACGTGAAAAGTGTGAAACCGATTGAATAACGGGATCTTAACGGTGCCTAATGTGGCCACCGTTGATGCGGTGATCCCACTTAAATGAATAATGTTTTTAGTGTTAATTGTGAGGTCGCGGGCAACATTTTCTTTAATTAGATTTGGGTCAGCTCCGGAGTCCAAGAGGAAAGTACCGGGTGCTTCGATGTGTTTCGAACGCAGCCCGATGCTTGGAACGTGTGTGTTCACTAGTTTGAGGTGGTAGACGCGGGGGTTTCCGGTTCTTCCATCTCCATCGTATGAACTGGACGCGCGGTTACCCTGTTGTCCCGCCGGGCATCCGTCGACGGGGGGTTTTGGGGGTTTCCCTGTCTTTGCGTTTGTGCACGGCACTCCGAAGTGTTATGATTATTCCGTTTGCAAATACTACAGAATTTACTCCGAGATGATTCGCATGTTCCGTGGGGTTGATTTAGGGGATTCCGGAAGCATTCTCGCTCCGCGTGACCGAATTTGTTGCAGATCGGGCAAACCATTGGTTGCGTTAACCGTGAAACGTTTGCAAAGTTAGGTTGTCTTGGATCAGATGTTACCGGAGGATGTGATGGGGGTGCGTTAGATGGCAATTTTGTCCGTGCCCTATCTTTATCGGTATTTAAAGTGTTCGCGACCAAAACTGCCTTGTTAAACGCGTCATTTAGATCCGTGTAACCCTCTAGTCTCAGTAAGATTCTGTGGTCCGTCGGGAGCCCATCGGTAAAACATTTCAACGTGAATGATTCTAAATCCGGATCTGCTGGTTTCCCTTCTGATTTCTCACTATCTATCACCGCGGATTTCAGGTCTTTCACGCGACTAATGTAGTCCAAGATGTGTTCCTGAGGAGTTTTAAAAATATCCGCAAGTTTCCCTTTATAGTAATGAGGGGATTTCAACGGGGCGAGTTTACTCCTAAGTGACTCTATTAATTCGGACATTGTATAATGGGTTTCATCTTCGATCGCGACGTATGCTCGACCCGTTATTTTAGCGCGCATTGCTCGTACTAACTGTGGTTCAAGATGTGGTGGTATCATTTCGCGGGCTCTTTTACAAACTCGACTGAATTTAATGACTGTCATATTATGACCGTCGAAAGTGGGTATTGTATCTAGCACATCTCGTAACCGAATACCGGTTTCGGAGTTTCCTCCTGAACTGTGGCTTGTTACAAGAATATTATTTTCCCTAATGTTCTGTAACTCCGCCCTTAGGGAAAGGAGTTCTTGCTCTATAGAAAACGCGGGAGGAGGAATGGGCTCGGGTGTGATTTTGTTCTCTAAGACGGCTACCTTGTTCCGAAGTTCCCCGATTATCTTGTTTAGTTCATCACACCGTTCCGCCTCTCGGGTCTGTAAAACCTTCCTTTCTTGCTCCATTATCTCTTGGAACGCGAGCTGTTGCTGTTTCAGTTCGTTTTCTTTAGCGATGAGTTTGTCTGATAAAAAGGTTAACTCTGCCTCGGTAAGAGCTTGCGCTCGTGTGTGAGGCATGTTTATTTTATTTATTTAGTTTAATTTAATAAATCCTTGTCTTTCCAAATCGCTCTAGCCCTCCTTGCTAGCCCTATCGCTGTCGAGAGTTCTTTCGCATCCCACCGCTGTCACCAAAAATGATCCTGTTACGTCGGATCGTTGATTAGCCGAGTCTTGCGACCGGACGAGCGGTAACCCGGTCAGCGGTGCTCGGCTGATACGAATTTGAACTCGCAGGCAGAGATGGGTCTTTGCTGCGTGGAGGAGCTAGGTGGATTGTCAGGTAAGCCGAAGGGCAAAAAACAAACGACACGTGGGTTTAATATTAAAATAACTAAGTATATTCTAAGTCAAATCTATGTTAATCAGTACAAGCTTCGTTATATAGTCTATTAATATAAAATCTTAAACGCGAGTGATACGGTGCCCTGCCCGGTGAACGCGCTTTACGGTTATGTGACGCTTGTAACCTGTGAAGGTGCGTTTCTAGGCCGCAGCGTCTTCACAGGGGGAATGGGTTAAGGAAAGATAGATTGAGCTGGCGAGCAGTGTGTCCAGCTTCTGCCTGCTCAACCGGAGGTAAGAAAGGTGTAGTTTAGTATACCGTTTACTCGTCCAAGGCCGGGTCGCTAAGACTGGCTGATTTAGGATTCTCGCGTTGAGTCCCCTTGGAGCGAGCGTTGGTTAACGTCTGCTACAACCTCTGACGTTGAGGTCGATGAGGGCGGTATATATAACTATACTATGCTAAGTTGGTTGTGAGAAAGTGCTGGTGAAGTGGCCACCTAGCGGTGACTTCGGTACTACCGCCGCTGTTGGAGCGATCGGCGTGGTCCGCTGGTTGGTTGCGGAGTGCTGTGGTTCCTATGGTGGCCACTAGAGGCGGTGGCGTCGCTGTGGCGGTGGTGGGGAGTCGAGTTGTCTCAGTCGCGTTACGTACGCTGCACGCGGACGTCACACGCCGCTAGGACTTTGAAGTATTTCGGAGCGTAACTATAGTTCGATTTTTTGGCTAAATGGAGCGAAAATGTACGTTTATATCATCACGGACGTTAGTTTAATAGCGTTTAACGATGGATCAGTCGTACAGAATGTAAAAATAAGATTGTTGAAATTTTCGACTAATCGGTTCTAAGAGGCGAAGCAATACGCCGCTAGGACTTTGAAGTATTTCGGAGCGTAACTATAGTTCGATTTTTTGGCTAAATGGAGCGAAAATGTACGTTTATATCATCACGGACGTTAGTTTAATAGCGTTTAACGATGGATCAGTCGTGCAGAATGTAAAAATAAGGTTGTTAAAATTTTCGACCAATCAGTTCTAAGAGGCGAAGCAATACGCCGCTAGGACTTTGAAGTATTTCGGATCGTAACTATAGTTCGACTTTTGGCTAAATGCAGCGAAAATGTACGTTTATATCATCACAGGCGTTAGTTTAATAGCGTTTAACGATGGATCAGTCGTACAGAATGTAAAAATAAGGTTGTTAAAATTTCGACTAATCGGTTCTAATAGGCGAAGCAATACGCCGCTAGGACTTTGAAGTATTTCGGAGCGTAACTATAGTTCGATTTTTTGGCTAAATGGAGCGAAAATGTACGTTTATATCATCACGGACGTTAGTTTAATAGCGTTTAACGATGGATCAGTCGTACAGAATGTAAAAATAAGGTTGTTAAAATTTCCGACTAATCGGTTCTAAGAGGCGAAGCAATACGCCGCTAGGACTTTGAAGTATTTCGGATCGTAACTATAGTTCGATTTTTTGGCTAAATGGAGCGAAAATGTACGTTTATATCATCACGGACGTTAGTTCAATAGCGTTTAACGATGGATCAGTCGTACAGAATGTAAAAATAAGATTCATGAAATTTTCGACTAATCGGTTCTAAGAGGCGAAGCAATACGCCGCTAGGACTTTGAAATAGTTCGCAGCGTAACTATACTTGGATTTTTGGGCTAAATGAATCGAAAATGTACATTTATATCATTACGGCCGTTAGTTTAATAGCGTTTAACGATGGATCAGTCGTACAGAATGTAAAAATAAGATTGATGAAATTTTCGACTAATCGGTTCTAAGAGGCGAAGCAATACGTCGCTAGGACTTTGAAGTATTTCGGAGCGTAACTATAGTTCGATTTTTTGGCTAAATGGAGCGAAAATGTACGTTTATATCATCACGGACGTTAGTTTAATAGCGTTTAACGATGGATCAGTCGTACAGAATGTAAAAATAAGATTGATGAAATTTTCGACTAATCGGTTCTAAGAGGCGAAGCAATACGCCGCTAGGACTTTGAAGTATTTCGGAGCGTAACTATAGTTCGATTTTTTGGCTAAATGGAGCGAAAATGTACGTTTATATCATCACGGACGTTAGTTTAATAGCGTTTAACGATGGATCAGTCGTACAGAATGTAAAAATAAGGTTGTTAAAATTTCCGACTAATCGGTTCTAAGAGGCGAAGCAATACGCCGCTAGGACTTTGAAGTATTTCGGATCGTAACTATAGTTCGATTTTTGGCTAAATGGAGCAAAAATGTACGTTTATATCATCACGGACGTTAGTTCAATAGCGTTTAACGATGGATCAGTCGTACAGAATGTAAAAATAAGATTGATGAAATTTTCGACTAATCGGTTCTAAGAGGCGAAGCAATACGCCGCTAGGACTTTGAAATAGTTCGCAGCGTAACTATACTTGGATTTTTGGGCTAAATGATTGCGAAAATGTACATTTATATCATTACGGCCGTTAGTTTAATAGCGTTTAACGATGGATCAGTCGTACAGAATGTAAAAATAAGATTGATGAAATTTTCGACTAATCGGTTCTAAGAGGCGAAGCAATACGCCGCTAGGACTTTGAAGTATTTCGGAGCGTAACTATAGTTCGATTTTTTGGCTAAATGGAGCGAAAATGTACGTTTATATCATCACGGACGTTAGTTTAATAGCGTTTAACGATGGATCAGTCGTACAGAATGTAAAAATAAGATTGATGGAATTTTCGACTAATCGGTTCTAAGAGGCGAAGCAATACGCCGCTAGGACTTTGAAGTATTTCGGAGCGTAACTATAGTTCGATTTTTTGGCTAAATGGAGCGAAAATGTACGTTTATATCATCACGGACGTTAGTTTAATAGCGTTTAACGATGGATCAGTCGTACAGAATGTAAAAATAAGATTGTTGAAATTTTCGACTAATCGGTTCTAAGAGGCGAAGCAATACGCCGCTAGGACTTTGAAGTATTTCGGAGCGTAACTATAGTTCGATTTTTTGGCTAAATGGAGCGAAAATGTACGTTTATATCATCACGGACGTTAGTTTAATAGCGTTTAACGATGGATCAGTCGTGCAGAATGTAAAAATAAGGTTGTTAAAATTTTCGACCAATCAGTTCTAAGAGGCGAAGCAATACGCCGCTAGGACTTTGAAGTATTTCGGAGCGTAACTATAGTTCGATTTTTTGCCTGAATGCAGCGAAAATTGTCATTTATATCATCACAGGCGTTAGTTTAATAGCGTTTAACGATGGATCAGTCGTACAGAATGTAAAAATAAGGTTGTTAAAATTTCCGACTAATCGGTTCTAATAGGCGAAGCAATACGCCGCTAGGACTTTGAAGTATTTCGGAGCGTAACTATAGTTCGATTTTTTGGCTAAATGGAGCGAAAATGTACGTTTATAACATCACGGACGTTAGTTTAATAGCGTTTAACGATGGATCAGTCGTACAGAATGTAAAAATAAGATTGTTGAAATTTTCGACTAATCGGTTCTAAGAGGCGAAGCAATACGCCGCTAGGACTTTGAAGTATTTCGGAGCGTAACTATAGTTCGATTTTTTGGCTAAATGGAGCGAAAATGTACGTTTATATCATCACGGACGTTAGTTTAATAGCGTTTAACGATGGATCAGTCGTACAGAATGTAAAAATAAGGTTGTTAAAATTTCCGACTAATCGGTTCTAAGAGGCGAAGCAATACGCCGCTAGGACTTTGAAGTATTTCGGATCGTAACTATAGTTCGATTTTTGGCTAAATGGAGCAAAAATGTACGTTTATATCATCACGGACGTTAGTTCAATAGCGTTTAACGATGGATCAGTCGTACAGAATGTAAAAATAAGATTGATGAAATTTTCGACTAATCGGTTCTAAGAGGCGAAGCAATACGCCGCTAGGACTTTGAAATAGTTCGCAGCGTAACTATACTTGGATTTTTGGGCTAAATGAATCGAAAATGTACATTTATATCATCACGGACGTTAGTTTAATAGCGTTTAACGATGGATCAGTCGTACAGAATGTAAAAATAAGGTTGTTAAAATTTTCGACCAATCAGTTCTAAGAGGCGAAGCAATACGCCGCTAGGACTTTGAAATTTTTCGCAGCGTAACTATAGTTCGATTTTTTGGCTAAATGGAGCGAAAATGTACGTTTATATCATCACGGACGTTAGTTTAATAGCGTTTAACGATGGATCAGTCGTACAGAATGTAAAAATAAGGTTGTTAAAATTTCCGACTAATCGGTTCTAATAGGCGAAGCAATACGCCGCTAGGACTTTGAAGGGTATACATCCAGTTCATCGAAATACAATTCATCGAAAGACAATTCATCGAAGACAATTCACCGAATGGACAATTTATCGAATGTACAATTCATCGAATGCCAGTTCATCGAAGGGACAGTTCACCGATTGGGACAATTCACCGAAAATAATTCACCGAATTGACAGTTCATCGAAAATTGGTAATACGCTTATGGTGAATGTGATGAATTATTGAATGTTTATGAAATTAACCGGCGAGTTTATATAATTCCCAACTCGTAGTGGCAGGTGTGATAAATATTTTCCGTGATTGAGACAGTAGAATACAGCGCTGTTTTTTGAGTAGTTACTATTCTGAAGGATAGTTTTTCGTTGAATACTGTGATGCGAGAAGTTAAAACCATACACAGATGTGATAGATTAGGTTAGGACATACACGTAAATCCGGCCGCCGTGAGGCGGCCGGCAACACTTTCGTTATTATTTAAAAGATCACAATTTGTAGAAATTGGGAAGATCCAAAAACCGAAGGATCCGCGGAATGCCCAACGCAAAGCAAAAACGTATAACGGGAAATTAACCTCATTCGTTGTAATTTTGGTGGCTTAAGGAACGTTCTATATCCACACTTGCTGTTATTAGGATAGGATGATGTGTAAGGTTACTTGTTATTGCTGTTAGTTTTTGGCGGTCGCCGTGTGATTACAAACAGAAGGGACAAGCTGTGGTTCTATGGCAAAGCATACGCTGCTACGGACTTGTAGTCAATTTGGTGATTTTTTCTTCTATTTTGCTTGTTGTCCTCTATATGTATTGTATACAGAATTGCCTCGAAATAAGCAAGTGCCTCGGGACCGAACAGTTGCTTATTTCGAAGCAGGTATGCCAGACTAAGAAAGCATTATATATATTCCATCCTTCTTTTACTAACCGATGTCACTACTCAGACAAGCGTGAAATTTATTCCCCTAAATATCGGCTTCCTACTTTCATGGACCTCTCACTCATTTCTCGTACCTCTCACTTTGCGGGCGACTTCAAACAAAGAAGAGGGGATAGCGAGTTGCTTATTTTGAAGCAATAGTGTATATTCGATTCAGTCCGGAGCAGAGCTCATTCTTCCTTCGACATTGAGACACATAACCTTACTTTTGTCTTAATAAGTTGAGTCAGCTTGTTAGTTGTATGTAGATAATTGGAAGATTCTTTTTTGTTTATCCCTTGTAGTAATAAATTTTTGTTCTGAGCACATAAAGTTAGTGCGATCTTGTTTTTTTTCTTTATTTCGCATTAGAGTTCTTTTCAATCTTCTTGTATCATGCAATTCATTGATAGTGAAAAAGGCAAAAAGAGGTTGTTGTATAATGGATTTTTATATTATCAAGACCGAACAGTAGCCGAAAGTACGTATCGGAGGTGTTGTAATTATCAAAAGTTACGTTGTATGGGGCGTGTTATAAGTGTTAAAGATTCTGTAAAAAAAGAAACAGCGCATAATCATCCCGGCGATCCACTGTTTGTGAATAAGGAGAAAGGTGTGAATGAAATGAAGCATGAATCATCGACTAGTACCAGCGGGATTCATAATATTGTTGTTAACGGAGTAGGAAGTGTTTCTGATGATATTGCAGCTGTAATGCCGAAAATTTCTTCATTAAAAAGAACATTAAGACGAGTCAGAAACAAAACTCATGAAGATCCTCGAATACCTGTTTGTCTGAAGGAATTAAGTGATATTCCAAATAACTTACGTTATACTGAAAGGGGTAAAATATTTCTAATCTTTGATTCGGGCGCTGACGATCCCGAAAGAATCCTTATTTTTACGACAAGAAGAAATTTGAAGATTCTTGCCACAACCGATCATTGGTTTGGAGACGGTACTTTTGACAATTGTCCAGTACAGTTTGTACAAATTTACACTATTCACGGCCTTTTCGATAGTACAGTGGTTCCCTTAGTCTACGCGCTTCTTCCGCGTAAAACAAAAGAAACATACTGTCGGTTTTTAGGAGCATTAAAAAATTAAAAATCAGTACTATGCCCTATTACTTTTATGATTGACATGGAGATTGCGTTTGTAAGTGCCATAAATGATGTATTCGCAGGAGCAAATGTTCGTTTTTGTTATTTTCATTTTTGTCAAGCAATATATAGAAAATTAAGCGATTACCATTTGAAAAGTCGGTACGATACAGATGAAAACTTTTGTGTAAGAATTGAAACTTTGATGGCATTAGCATTTGTTCCCGTTAATGATGTTGTTAAATTATTTGAAGAATTGGTTTGTATCAACTGTACAGGAAAAGATGAAAATGTTGATGAGTTTTTCATGTATTTTGAAAAAGAGTACATTGGGACCGCTAAATTGAAGAAAATAAGAGAACTCCCGAGATTCCAAATTAGTTGTTGGAATCAATATGATGCAATAGTAAACGATTTGCCCCGTACCAATAATAATGTTGAAGGTTGGCACAGAGGATTCAACGAATTAGTGGCAAAACAGAATGCAACTATTTGGCATATATTAAGATGCTTAAAAATGGAGCAGGCCAAAAATGAATTTATGATTTCCCAAATTCGATCAGGAGTTGAAGTAAGCAAACCAGTAAAAAAATTCATTCGGTACAGAGATCAGTTAAAATCTGTAGTAAATAAATATAATAGTAGTATATATGAAGAAAAAATTGATTACGTTTATGCAGTGGCAAGAATTCTTTTAGTTTAAAATATGTATTTAAAATTTTATTTCATACTTAGATACTAAGGATAAAAAATAGGTTAATTTAAAAACAAGCAAATTGTGAATGTAAAAAAGACGATATTAAACAAAATAAAATATAAAAAAGCGAGCAGACTCAAAAATACAAAATAAGATCAATAACATTCGATGAATTGTCTCATTCGGTGAAATGTCCGTTCGGTGAACTGGCATTTGGTGAATTGGTATACGGTGAAATGTCCATTCGATGAATTGAACATTCGATAAATTGTCCATTCGGTGAATTGTCTTCGGTGAACTGTCTTTCGATGAATTGTATTTCGATGAACGGTCCGTAAACCCTTTGAAGTACTTCGGATCGTAACTATAGTTCGATTTTTGGCTAAATGGAGCAAAAATGTACGTTTATATCATCACGGACGTTAGTTCAATAGCGTTTAACGATGGATCAGTCGTACAGAATGTAAAAATAAGGTTGATGAAATTTTCGACTAATCGGTTCTAAGATGCGAAGCAATACGCCGCTAGGACTTTGAAGTATTTCGGAGCGTAACTATAGTTCGATTTTTTGGCTAAATGGAGCGAAAATGTACGTTTATATCATCACGGACGTTAGTTTAATAGCGTTTAACGATGGATCAGTCGTACAGAATGTAAAAATAAGATTGATGAAATTTTCGACTAATCGGTTCTAAGAGGCGAAGCAATACGCCGCTAGGACTTTGAAGTATTTCGGAGCGTAACTATAGTTCGATTTTTTGGCTAAATGGAGCGAAAATGTACGTTTATATCATCACGGACGTTAGTTTAATAGCGTTTAACGATGGATCAGTCGTACAGAATGTAAAAATAAGATTGATGAAATTTTCGACTAATCGGTTCTAAGAGGCGAAGCAATACGCCGCTAGGACTTTGAAGTATTTCGGAGCGTAACTATAGTTCGATTTTTTGGCTAAATGGAGCGAAAATGTACGTTTATATCATCACTGACGTTAGTTTAATGGCGTTTAACGATGGATCAGTCGTGCAGAATGTAAAAATAAGGTTGTTAAAATTTTCGACCAATCAGTTCTAAGAGGCGAAGCAATACGCCGCTAGGACTTTGAAGTATTTCGGAGCGTAACTATAGTTCGATTTTTTGCCTGAATGCAGCGAAAATTGTACATTTATATCATCACAGGCGTTAGTTTAATAGCGTTTAGCGATGGATCAGTCGTACAGAATGTAAAAATAAGGTTGTTAAAATTTTCGACTAATCGGTTCTAAGAGGCGAAGCAATACGCCGCTAGGACTTTGAAGTATTTCGGATCGTAACTATAGTTCGATTTTTTGGCTAAATGGAGCGAAAATGTACGTTTATATCATCACGGACGTTAGTTAATAGCGTTTAACGATGGATCAGTCGTACAGAATGTAAAAATAAGATTCATGAAATTTTCGACTAATCGGTTCTAAGATGCGAAGCAATACGCCGCTAGGACTTTGAAATATGTCGCAGCGTAACTATAGTTCGATTTTTTGGCTAAATGAATCGAAAATGTACATTTATATCATTACGGCCGTTAGTTTAATAGCGTTTAACGATGGATCAGTCGTACAGAATGTAAAAATAAGATTGATGAAATTTTCGACTAATCGGTTCTAAGAGGCGAAGCAATACGCCGCTAGGACTTTGAAGTATTTCGGAGCGTAACTATAGTTCGATTTTTTGGCTAAATGGAGCGAAAATGTACGTTTATATCATCACGGACGTTAGTTTAATAGCGTTTAACGATGGATCAGTCGTACAGAATGTAAAAATAAGATTGATGAAATTTTCGACTAATCGGTTCTAAGAGGCGAAGCAATACGCCGCTAGGACTTTGAAGTATTTCGGAGCGTAACTATAGTTCGATTTTTTGGCTAAATGGAGCGAAAATGTACGTTTATATCATCACGGACGTTAGTTTAATAGCGTTTAACGATGGATCAGTCGTACAGAATGTAAAAATAAGGTTGTCAAATTTCCGACTAATCGGTTCTAAGAGGCGAAGCAATACGCCGCTAGGACTTTGAAGTATTTCGGAGCGTAACTATAGTTCGATTTTTTGGCTAAATGGAGCGAAAATGTACGTTTATATCATCACGGACGTTAGTTTAATAGCGTTTAACGATGGATCAGTCGTACAGAATGTAAAAATAAGGTTGTTAAAATTTTCGACTAATCGGTTCTAAGAGGCGAAGCAATACGCCGCTAGGACTTTGAAGTATTTCGGAGCGTAACTATAGTTCGATTTTTTGGCTAAATGGAGCGAAAATGTACGTTTATATCATCACGGACGTTAGTTTAATAGCGTTTAACGATGGATCAGTCGTACAGAATGTAAAAATAAGGTTGTTAAAATTTCCGACTAATCGGTTCTAAGAGGCGAAGCAATACGCCGCTAGGACTTTGAAGTATTTCGGAGCGTAACTATAGTTCGATTTTTGGCTAAATGGAGCGAAAATGTACGTTTATATCATCACGGACGTTAGTTTAATAGCGTTTAACGATGGATCAGTCGTACAGAATGTAAAAATAAGATTGTTGAAATTTTCGACTAATCGGTTCTAAGAGGCGAAGCAATACGCCGCTAGGACTTTGAAATAGTTCGCAGCGTAACTATAGTTCGATTTTTGGCTAAATGAATCGAAAATGTACATTTATATCATCACGGACGTTAGTTTAATAGCGTTTAACGATGGATCAGTCGTACAGAATGTAAAAATAAGATTGATGAAATTTTCGACTAATCGGTTCTAAGAGGCGAAGCAATACGCCGCTAGGACTTTGAAGTATTTCGCAGCGTAACTATAGTTCGATTTTTTGGCTGAATGCAGCGAAAATTGTCATTTATATCATCACAGGCGTTAGTTTAATAGCGTTTAACGATGGATCAGTCGTACAGAATGTAAAAATAAGGTTGTTAAAATTTTCGACCAATCAGTTCTAAGAGGCGAAGCAATACGCCGCTAGGACTTTGAAGTATTTCGGAGCGTAACTATAGTTCGATTTTTTGGCTAAATGGAGCGAAAATGTACGTTTATATCATCACGGACGTTAGTTTAATAGCGTTTAACGATGGATCAGTCGTACAGAATGTAAAAATAAGATTGTTGAAATTTTCGACTAATCGGTTCTAAGAGGCGAAGCAATACGCCGCTAGGACTTTGAAATAGTTCGCAGCGTAACTATACTTGGATTTTTGGGCTAAATGAATCGAAAATGTACATTTATATCATCACGGACGTTAGTTTAATAGCGTTTAACGATGGATCAGTCGTACAGAATGTAAAAATAAGATTGATGAAATTTTCGACTAATCGGTTCTAAGAGGCGAAGCAATACGCCGCTAGGACTTTGAAGTATTTCGCAGCGTAACTATAGTTCGATTTTTTGCCTGAATGCAGCGAAAATTGTCATTTATATCATCACAGGCGTTAGTTTAATAGCGTTTAACGATGGATCAGTCGTGCAGAATGTAAAAATAAGGTTGTTAAAATTTTCGACCAATCAGTTCTAAGAGGCGAAGCAATACGCCGCTAGGACTTTGAAGTATTTCGGAGCGTAACTATAGTTCGATTTTTTGGCTAAATGGAGCGAAAATGTACGTTTATATCATCACGGACGTTAGTTTAATAGCGTTTAACGATGGATCAGTCGTACAGAATGTAAAAATAAGGTTGTTAAAATTTCCGACTAATCGGTTCTAAGAGGCGAAGCAATACGCCGCTAGGACTTTGAAGTATTTCGGAGCGTAACTATAGTTCGATTTTTGGCTAAATGGAGCGAAAAATGGACGTTTATATCATCACGGACGTTAGTTTAATAGCGTTTAACGATGGATCAGTCGTACAGAATGTAAAAATAAGATTGTTGAAAGTTTCGACTAATCGGTTCTAAGAGGCGAAGCAATACGCCGCTAGGACTTTGAAGTATTTCGGAGCGTAACTATAGTTCGATTTTTTATCCGACTTCGAAAAGGAGGAGGATACTCAATTCGATGAGTATATTTTTTTTTTTTTTTTTTTTTCTGGCTTTGTTCACCGATTACGCCGAGACGGATGGACCAATCGGAACGAAACCTTTTGCATCTTGTAGGATATGTCTTCCGATTGGTCCCGTTGAAAAAACATTTTGCATTTTTTCATTCCGAACGCTTTTTATTGCAAAAAAAACGTGCTATTTCATGTACGTGCGGTATACGTTCGCAGATTACTCCGAGGCGAATGGACCAATCGGAATGAAACTTTATGCGTCTTGTACAGTACAACTCCCCATTGGTCC
>NC_060222.1:10653196-10702328 GCF_907164935.1 Osmia bicornis bicornis | reverse complement strand
ATTAAACTAACGGCCGTAATGATATAAATGTACATTTTCGATTCATTTAGCCCAAAAATCCAAGTATAGTTACGCTGCGAACTATTTCAAAGTCCTAGCGGCGTATTGCTTCGCCTCTTAGAACCGATTAGTCGAAAATTTCATCAATCTTATTTTTACATTCTGTACGACTGATCCATCGTTAAACGCCTTTAAACTAACGTCCGTGATGATATAAACGTACATTTTCGCTCCATTTAGCCAAAAAATCGAACTATAGTTACGCTCCGAAATACTTCAAAGTCCTAGCGGCGTATTGCTTCGCCTCTTAGAACCGATTAGTTGAAAATTTCATCAATCTTATTTTTACATTCTGTACGACTGATCCATCGTTAAACGCTATTAAACTAACGTCCGTGATGATATAAACGTACATTTTCGCTCCATTTAGCCAAAAAATCGAACTATAGTTACGATCCGAAATACTTCAAAGTCCTAGCGGCGTATTGCTTCGCCTCTTAGAACCGATTAGTCGAAAATTTCATCAATCTTATTTTTACATTCTGTACGACTGATCCATCGTTAAACGCCATTAAACTAACGTCCGTGATGATATAAACGTACATTTTCGCTCCATTTAGCCAAAAAATCGAACTATAGTTACGCTCCGAACTACTTCAAAGTCCTAGCGGCGTATTGCTTCGCCTCTTAGAACCGATTAGTCGAAAATTTCATCAATCTTATTTTTACATTCTGTACGACTGATCCATCGTTAAACGCTATTAAACTAACGTCCGTGGTGATATAAACGTACATTTTCGCTCCATTTAGCCAAAAAATCGAACTATAGTTACGCTCCGAAATACTTCAAAGTCCTAGCGGCGTATTGCTTCGCCTCTTAGAACCGATTAGTCGAAAATTTCATCAATCTTATTTTTACATTCTGTACGACTGATCCATCGTTAAACGCCATTAAACTAACGTCCGTGATGTTATAAACGTACATTTTCGCTCCATTTAGCCAAAAAATCGAACTATAGTTACGATCCGAAATACTTCAAAGTCCTAGCGGCGTATTGCTTCGCCTCTTAGAACCGATTAGTCGAAAATTTCATCAATCTTATTTTTACATTCTGTACGACTGATCCATCGTTAAACGCCATTAAACTAACGTCAGTGATGATATAAACGTACATTTTCGCTCCATTTAGCCAAAAAATCGAACTATAGTTACGCTCCGAAATACTTCAAAGTCCTAGCGGCGTATTGCTTCGCCTCTTAGAACCGATTAGTCGAAAATTTCATCAATCTTATTTTTACATTCTGTACGACTGATCCATCGTTAAACGCTATTAAACTAACGGCCGTAATGATATAAATGTACATTTTCGCATCATTTAGCCAAAAATCGAACTATAGTTACGCTCCGAAATACTTCAAAGTCCTAGCGGCGTATTGCTTCGCCTCTTAGAACCGATTAGTCGAAAATTTCAACAATCTTATTTTTACATTCTGTACGACTGATCCATCGTTAAACGCTATTAAACTAACGGCCGTAATGATATAAATGTACATTTTCGATTCATTTAGCCCAAAAATCCAAGTATAGTTACGCTGCGAACTATTTCAAAGTCCTAGCGGCGTATTGCTTCGCCTCTTAGAACCGATTAGTCGAAAATTTCAACAATCTTATTTTTACATTCTGTACGACTGATCCATCGTTAAACGCTATTAAACTAACGTCCGTGATGATATAAACGTACATTTTCGCTCCATTTAGCCAAAAAATCGAACTATAGTTACGCTCCGAAATACTTCAAAGTCCTAGCGGCGTATTGCTTCGCCTCTTAGAACCGATTAGTTCAAAATTTCATCAATCTTATTTTTACATTCTGTACGACTGATCCATCGTTAAACGCCATTAAACTAACGTCCGTGATGTTATAAACGTACATTTTCGCTCCTTTTAGCCAAAAAATCGAACTATAGTTACGCTCCGAACTACTTCAAAGTCCTAGCGGCGTATTGCTTCGCCTCTTAGAACCGATTAGTTGAAAATTTCATCAATCTTATTTTTACATTCTGTACGACTGATCCATCGTTAAACGCTATTAAACTAACGGCCGTAATGATATAAATGTACATTTTCGATTCATTTAGCCCAAAAATCCAAGTATAGTTACGCTGCGAACTATTTCAAAGTCCTAGCGGCGTATTGCTTCGCCTCTTAGAACCGATTAGTCGAAAATTTCATCAATCTTATTTTTACATTCTGTACGACTGATCCATCGTTAAACGCCATTAAACTAACGTCCGTGATGTTATAAACGTACATTTTCGCATCATTTAGCCAAAAAATCGAACTATAGTTACGTTCCGAAATACTTCAAAGTCCTAGCGGCGTATTGCTTCGCCTCTTAGAACCGATTAGTTGAAAATTTCATCAATCTTATTTTTACATTCTGTACGCCTGATCCACCGTTAAACGCTATTAAACTAACGTCCGTGATGATATAAACGTCCATTTTTGCTCCATTTAGCCAAAAATCGTACTATAGTTACGATCCGAAATACTTCAAAGTCCTAGCGGCGTATTGCTTCGCCTCTTAGATCCGATTAGTCGAAAATTTCATCAATCTTATTTTTACATTCTGTACGACTGATCCATCGTTAAACGCCATTAAACTATCGTCCGTGATGTTATAAACGTACATTTTCGCTCCATTTCAGCCAAAAAATCGAACTATAGTTACGCTCCGAAATACTTCAAAGTCCTAGCGGCGTATTGCTTCGCCTCTTAGAACCGATTAGTCGAAAATTTCATCAATCTTATTTTTACATTCTGTACGACTGATCCATCGTTAAACGCTATTAAGCTAACGTCCGTGATGTTATCAATGTACATTTTCGCTCCATTTAGCCAAAAAATCGAACTATAGTTACGTTCCGAAATACTTCAAAGTCCTAGCGGCGTATTGCTTCGCCTCTTAGAACCGATTAGTCGAAAATTTCATCAATCTTATTTTTACATTCTGTACGACTGATCCATCGTTAAACGCCATTAAACTAACGTCCGTGATGATATAAACGTACATTTTCGCTCCATTTAGCCAAAAAATCGAACTATAGTTACGATCCGAAATACTTCAAAGTCCTAGCGGCGTATTGCTTCGCCTCTTAGAACCGATTAGTCGAAAATTTCATCAATCTTATTTTTACATTCTGTACGACTGATCCATCGTTAAACGCCATTAAACTAACGTCCGTGATGTTATAAACGTACATTTTCGCTCCATTTAGCCAAAAAATCGAACTATAGTTACGCTCCGAAATACTTCAAAGTCCTAGCGGCGTATTGCTTCGCCTCTTAGAACCGATTAGTTGAAAATTTCATCAATCTTATTTTTACATTCTGTACGACTGATCCATCGTTAAACGCTATTAAACTAACGTCCGTAATGATATAAATGTACATTTTCGATTCATTTAGCCCAAAAATCCAAGTATAGTTACGCTGCGAAATATTTCAAAGTCCTAGCGGCGTATTGCTTCGCCTCTTAGAACCGATTAGTCGAAAATTTCAACAATCTTATTTTTACATTCTGTACGACTGATCCATCGTTAAACGCTATTAAACTAACGGCCGTAATGATATAAATGTACATTTTCGATTCATTTAGCCCAAAAATCCAAGTATAGTTACGCTGTGAACTATTTCAAAGTCCTAGCGGCGTATTGCTTCGCCTCTTTGAACCGATTAGTCGAAAATTTCAACAATCTTATTTTTACATTCTGTACGACTGATCCATCGTTAAACGCTATTAAACTAACGTCCGTGATGATATAAACGTACATTTTCGCTCCATTTAGCCAAAAAATCGAACTATAGTTACGCTCCGAAATACTTCAAAGTCCTAGCGGCGTATTGCTTCGCCTCTTAGAACCGATTAGTCGAAAATTTCATCAATCTTATTTTTACATTCTGTACGACTGATCCATCGTTAAACGCCATTAAACTAACGTCCGTGATGTTATAAACGTACATTTTCGCTCTATTTAGCCAAAAAATCGAACTATAGTTACGCTCCGAAATACTTCAAAGTCCTAGCGGCGTATTGCTTCGCCTCTTAGAACCGATTAGTTGAAAATTTCATCAATCTTATTTTTACATTCTGTACGACTGATCCATCGTTAAACGCTATTAAACTAACGTCCGTGATGATATAAACGTACATTTTCGCTCCATTTAGCCAAAAAATCGAACTATAGTTACGATCCGAAATACTTCAAAGTCCTAGCGGCGTATTGCTTCGCCTCTTAGAACCGATTAGTCGAAAATTTCATCAATCTTATTTTTACATTCTGTACGACTGATCCATCGTTAAACGCCATTAAACTAACGTCCGTGATGTTATAAACGTACATTTTCGCTCCTTTTAGCCAAAAAATCGAACTATAGTTACGCTCCGAAATACTTCAAAGTCCTAGCGGCGTATTGCTTCGCCTCTTAGAACCGATTAGTTGAAAATTTCATCAATCTTATTTTTACATTCTGTACGACTGATCCATCGTTAAACGCTATTAAACTAACGTCCGTGATGATATAAATGTACATTTTCGATTCATTTAGCCCAAAAATCGAACTATAGTTACGATGCGAAAAATTTCAAAGTCCTAGCGGCGTATTGCTTCGCCTCTTAGAACCGATTAGTCGAAAATTTCATCAATCTTATTTTTACATTCTGTACGACTGATCCATCGTTAAACGCCATTAAACTAACGTCCGTGATGATATAAACGTACATTTTCGCTCCTTTTAGCCAAAAAATCGAACTATAGTTACGCTCCGAAATACTTCAAAGTCCTAGCGGCGTATTGCTTCGCCTCTTAGAACCGATTAGTTGAAAATTTCATCAATCTTATTTTTACATTCTGTACGACTGATCCATCGTTAAACGCTATTAAACTAACGTCCGTGATGATATAAATGTACATTTTCGATTCATTTAGCCCAAAAATCGAACTATAGTTGCGCTCCGAACTATTTCAAAGTCCTAGCGGCGTATTGCTTCGCCTCTTAGAACCGATTAGTCGAAAATTTCATCAATCTTATTTTTACATTTTGTACGACTGATCCATCGTTAAACGCTACTAAACTAACGTCCGTGATGTTATAAACGTACATTTTCGCATCATTTAGCCAAAAAATCGAACTATAGTTACGTTCCGAAATACTCCAAAGTCCTAGCGGCGTATTGCTTCGCCTCTTAGAACCGATTAGTTGAAAATTTCATCAATCTTATTTTTACATTCTGTACGCCTGATCCATCGTTAAACGCTATTAAACTAACGTCCGTGATGATATAAACGTCCATTTTTGATCCATTTAGCCAAAAAATCGAACTATAGTTACGATCCGAAATACTTCAAAGTCCTAGCGGCGTATTGCTTCGCCTATTAGAACCGATTAGTCGAAAATTTCATCAATCTGATTTTTACATTCTGTACGACTGATCCATCGTTAAACGCTATTAAGCTAACGTCCGTGATGTTATCAATGTACATTTTCGCATCATTCAGCCAAAAAATCGAACTATAGTTACGCTCCGAAATACTTCAAAGTCCTAGCGGCGTATTGCTTCGCCTCTTAGAACCGATGAGTCGAAAATTTCATCAATCTTATTTTTACATTCTGTACGACTGATCCATCGTTAAACGATATTAAACTAACGGCCGTAATGATATAAATGTACATTTTCGATTCATTTAGCCCAAAAATCCAAGTATAGTTACGATGCGAAATACTTCAAAGTCCTAGCGGCGTATTGCTTCGCCTCTTAGAACCGATTAGTCGAAAATTTCATCAATCTTATTTTTACATTCTGTACGACTGATCCATCGTTAAACGCCATTAAACTAACGTCCGTGATGATATAAACGTACATTTTCGCTCCATTTAGCCAAAAAATCGAACTATAGTTACGCTCCGAAATACTTCAAAGTCCTAGCGGCGTATTGCTTCGCCTCTTAGAACCGATTAGTTGAAAATTTCATCAATCTTATTTTTACATTCTGTACGACTGATCCATCGTTAAACGCTATTAAACTAACGTCCGTGATGATATAAACGTCCATTTTTGCTCCATTTAGCCAAAAATCGAACTATAGTTACGATCCGAAATACTTCAAAGTCCTAGCGGCGTATTGCTTCGCCTCTTAGAACCGATTAGTCGAAAATTTCATCAATCTTATTTTTACATTCTGTACGACTGATCCATCGTTAAACGCCATTAAACTAACGTCCGTGATGATATAAACGTACATTTTCGCTCCATTAGCCCAAAAATCGAACTATAGTTACGCTCCGAAATACTTCAAAGTCCTAGCGGCGTATTGCTTCGCCTCTTAGAACCGATTAGTTGAAAATTTCATCAATCTTATTTTTACATTCTGTACGACTGATCCATCGTTAAACGCTATTAAACTAACGGCCGTAATGATATAAATGTACATTTTCGATTCATTTAGCCAAAAAATCGAACTATAGTTACGCTGCGAAATATTTCAAAGTCCTAGCGGCGTATTGCTTCGCCTCTTAGAACCGATTAGTCGAAAATTTCAACAATCTTATTTTTACATTCTGTACGACTGATCCATCGTTAAACGCTATTAAACTAACGGCCGTAATGATATAAATGTACATTTTCGATTCATTTAGCCCAAAAATCGAACTATAGTTACGATCCGAAATACTTCAAAGTCCTAGCGGCGTATTGCTTCGCCTCTTAGAACCGATTAGTCGAAAATTTTAACAATCTTATTTTTACATTCTGTACGACTGATCCATCGTTAAACGCTATTAAACTAACGTCCGTGATGATATAAACGTACATTTTCGCTCCATTTAGCCAAAAAATCGAACTATAGTTACGATCCGAAATACTTCAAAGTCCTAGCGGCGTATTGCTTCGCCTCTTAGAACCGATTAGTCGAAAATTTCATCAATCTTATTTTTACATTCTGTACGACTGATCCATCGTTAAACGCCATTAAACTAACGTCCGTGATGATATAAACGTACATTTTCGCTCCATTTAGCCAAAAAATCGAACTATAGTTACGCTCCGAAATACTTCAAAGTCCTAGCGGCGTATTGCTTCGCCTCTTAGAACCGATTAGTCGAAAATTTCATCAATCTTATTTTTACATTCTGTACGACTGATCCATCGTTAAACGCTATTAAACTAACGTCCGTGATGATATAAACGTACATTTTCGCTCCATTTAGCCAAAAAATCGAACTATAGTTACGCTCCGAATACTTCAAAGTCCTAGCGGCGTATTGCTTCGCCTCTTAGAACCGATTAGTCGAAAATTTCATCAATCTTATTTTTACATTCTGTACGACTGATCCATCGTTAAACGCTATTAAACTAACGTCCGTGATGATATAAACGTACATTTTCGCTCCATTTAGCCAAAAAATCGAACTATAGTTACGATCCGAAATACTTCAAAGTCCTAGCGGCGTATTGCTTCGCCTCTTAGAACCGATTAGTCGAAAATTTCATCAATCTTATTTTTACATTCTGTACGACTGATCCATCGTTAAACGCTATTAAACTAACGTCCGTGATGTTATAAACGTACATTTTCGCTCCATTTAGCCAAAAAATCGAACTATAGTTACGCTCCGAAATACTTCAAAGTCCTAGCGGCGTATTGCTTCGCCTCTTAGAACCGATTAGTCGAAAATTTTAACAACCTTATTTTTACATTCTGTACGACTGATCCATCGTTAAACGCTATTAAGCTAATGCCTGTGATGATATAAACGTACATTTTCGCTCCATTTAGCCAAAAAGTAATAATAGTAATAATGATATTGTTATCAAATCTACATTGATCTGTGGGAAGGCATCAGAATATTACATTATATCTAATGTAGATATAGTAATAATGATATTGTTATTAAATGAATATTGGTCTGTGGGGTTAAATCAGGATATTAAATTACATCTGATGTAGATATAGTAATAATGATACTGTTATCAAATGTACATTGATCTGTGGGAAGGGATGAGTATATTACATTATATCTAATGGAGATATAGTAATAATGATATTGTTATTAAATGTATGTTACATATCTAATGTAGATATAGTAATAAGCACACAGTTGTTATATGTACATTGATCTGTGGGACGGGATCAGTATATTACATTATATCTAATGTATATATAGTAATAATGATATTGTTATTAAATGAACATTGGTCTGTGGGAACAAACCAGTATATTACATTGTATCTAAAGTAAATATAGTAATAACGATACTGTTATTATATGTACATTGATCTGTGGGAAGGGATTAGTATATGACATTATATGCAATGTAGATATAGTATCAGCGATGTTTTTATCAAATGTACATTGATCTGTGGGAAGGGATCAGAATATTACATTATATCTAATGTAGATATAGTAATAATGATATTGTTATTAAATGAATATTGGTCTGTGGGGTTAAATCAGGATATTAAATTACATCTGATGTAGATATAGTAATAATGATACTGTTTTCAAATGTACATTGTCCGGTGGGATTAAATCGGTATATTCAATTACATCCAACGTAGATATAGTAATAACGATACTGTTATTATATGTACATTGATCTGTGGGAAGGGATTAGTGCATTACATTATATCCAATGTAGATATAGTATCTGCGATGTTTTTTTCAAATGTACATTGATCTGTGGGAAGGGATCAGTATATTACATTATATCTAACGAAGATATTTTTTTTTTTTTTTTTTTTTTAAGAGGTGGAAATGCTTTACGCAGACCCCCGCAATATGTTGCGGAGGGACTGTGGGACTCTCCCTCCAGCAATTATGCCGAAGGGCCTACCCACTAAAACCACCTCTGATCCCACGTAAGAGCCCAGAGCGGAATCCGCTCATCGCATTACTTCGGTCTGGGCGCGTGGCGTGCTCGCCTGCGCAAACAGCAGGCCTCCTCTATTCTACAGGACCTGGACGGGGTCCTGTAGACACCCATCGACCCTCTTCGCCACCAGGACAGAGGCCGCGAACGCCGCGACCGCGTCCCACAGTTCTACGCTCCGCAGCATCACTCCCACGATGTTTTCGGGGGTGATGTCGTGGTCAGCTGCGTTGGCCACTGCGGAGCGTTCCTCGCTAAAGCGAGCACAGACGAAGAACGTGTGGAACGCGTCGTCTCGCTCGGCGTCGCAGTAGTAGCACGTCGGGGACCTGACTTTGACCATCCGGTACAAATAGTTCCGGAAGTAGCCGTGTCCTGACAGGAGCTGGCTGAGGTAGAAGTCTACCTCGCCGTGAGCTCGCTCCTGCCAGGGCCTCAGGTCCCCAATCAACCGGGCTGTCCACCGGCCCGTGCCGCCCGCGATCCAGCGGCGCTGCCACTCCGAGAGGGTTTCAGCGCGCGCTATCCCCGCGGCCTCTGTCCTGTCCATCTCCGAGCTCAGCTCGAAGATCCTCCTCCTCTCCTTGGCGAGAAGATCGATGGGGAGGATCCCAGCGATCGCGAGCACTGCAAGTGCGGATACTGTACGATAACAGCTAGCGACTCGCAGCGCTCCGCGACGCTGGACGGAGGCCATGCGTGCCCTGTATTTCTTGATGTCCAGGGCCCCGGCCCATATCTCAGCTCCGTACAGGAGCATGGACTGGACGGTGGACATCAAGAGCCTACGTTTCCCAGGCCTCGGCCCGCCGATGTTGGCCATCAGCCTGCTCAGCGCTGCCGACTTTGCCGTCGCCCTGTCGGAGACTGCGCGTATGTGGTCCCAGTAGGTGAGCTTGTTATCAAGCATCACCCCCAGGTACCGTGCGCTTCTACGTGTCTGGACAGCCACGTCACCCACCATCATAGGTACGACGGTGGGTATACGCCTCCTCGTAAGCACGACGATCTCGGTCTTCGGGATCGCCAGCTGGAGGCCGTGGCTGTCCATCCAGTCTCCGACCCGCCGCATCACCTGGTTCAGCTTGAGCTGCGCCAGCTCGATGCTACGGGCGGTGATGACGACGGCGATGTCGTCCGCGTACGCGACAAGGTACACGTCATCGGGCATTTCGATGCTGAGTAGGCTGTCGTACAAGACGTTCCAGAGGTCGGGTCCCAGAACGGACCCCTGCGCTGCCCCGGCTGAGACTGCGCGACTTCTGGAACCCTCTTCCGTCTCGTACGTAAGCCAGCGATCACGGAGGTAATCGCTGACCATGGCCAACAGATAGCTGGGGACTCGAAAACGCTCGAGCGCCCGCAGCATATCTATCCACCTCGCCGAGTTGAACGCGTTGCGAACGTCCAGCGTGACGAGGAGGACCAGCGGGCGGGCCTGGTGGCACGCATTGTCCGCACGTCCGACAGCTTCGACTACATCGGAGATGGCACTGAGGGTGGAGTGCCCTCTCCTGAAGCCGTGCTGTCGGTCCGACAGGTCACCGGCGGCTTGTACTGCCTGAAGCAGGCGAGCCTTCAGCATCTTCTCCATCACCTTACCGGCTGTGTTTAGCATACACAGCGGTCGGTAAGATGACGGAGAGTCCGGGGGGCCCTTCCCCTTGCTGATAAGTACAAGCCGCGCAACCTTCCAGGGCGACGGGAAGACGCTTGCCCGGAGGCAGGTGTTGTACATTTCCAGCAAGAGGTCCGGGTGAAGACGCGCCACCATCTTCAGGACCTCCGCTGGAATGCCGTCCGGGCCCGGGGCTTTCCTGGACTTCAAGGAACCCACTGCTGACAGCAGCTCCTCCCGAGTGAAGGTGGGGGCGGCCTCTCCGTCACCCAGCTCCGGATAAAAATCCCTTGCTGGATGGTTAGGAAACAGTCCGTCCACCACACGCTCGGTGGTAGCTGCGTCCATCGTGCTCTGCGCGGCGGGCAACCGGATCTTGCGGGTGACAAGCTTATAGGCTTGTCCCCAAGGGTCGCGGTTCACCTCGTCGCACAGCTCTCGCCAGCAGCGGACTTTACTATCCTTGATAGCCCGATTGAGCGTCTTCTTTGCCACCTTGTACTCGGCTGACCTGTCGGAGGCCTCCGTTCTACCGCGGGCTCGTTGCGCCAGTCTCCGTAGCCTCAGACACTCCCGTCTGAGACCGGCGATCTGGTCCGTCCACCAGTATGCCTGGGCTCGGCCTTTCCACGGCTTTTTGCGGGGGATCGAGGCGTCGCAAGCCCGAGTGATGAGCCGCATGGTGTCGCTGACCAGGGCCTCAGCGAAGCCCCTATCGGGGCGATCGCCGGGGGCGGATGGTATGCCCCCGAGGCCGCGACTCAAACACTCGGCGAACTTTTCCTCGTCCAGCTTGGCCGTGTTCCAGCCAAGTGGGCGCTGAGGATTGCGGTGCTGTGCCGCTCTACCGGACGATATCTGGAAGGTGATGTACTGATGATCACTACCAGTGAAATCTTCCATCACCCTCCAGCCCACGGCTCGGCGACCCAGACACTCCGAAACCAGAGTAACGTCTGGAATGGAATCGCCGAAGCCGGGTCGTCGGTAGGTCGGTGTAGTGCCGGTGTTGAGCACTATCAACCCCAGCCTGGATGCCATCTCCATAACCAGTTTGCCCCTGGTGTTGGGAGCTGGCATCCCCCACTCTAGAGCCCTGGCATTGAAATCGCCTGCCACAACGAGCCCGCCGTTCATGTCGCGGAGCGCGTCTTCCAGGTCGTCGAGCTTTTCCCGGAACACGCAAGTGCTATCGTTGGGGGAGAGATAGACACTCACGTATGTAACGTCCCGGGATTTGGCTCAAACGAACCCACGACCCGCTCCGCGACACACCACTGGAACCTTCCGGAGGTCCCTCACCCAGAGCGCGGCGACGCCCAGGTCGTCGACGTACCACGACGAGCAGTCCCGGTTCCGGTACTGCTCGTTGCGACCTGGCTGCGGTTCAGATTGCACTGAATCACCGTCGTCATTGCGTCCCGCGCTTCTGGGCACTGAGGACGTCTCGGAAGGCGTTACAGCCCCCAGACCCTGGTGCGTGATCGAGCTGCTGCACGCCCAGCTCGGCGCAGAGCATGCAGCGTGGAGGGGAGGTGCAGTCGTTGGACTTGTGATTGTCCTTACCGCACCTCCAGCAGGCCTTGCTTCGGTCTGGGCCCTTGCAGTCCCGCTTCGTGTGCCCATAGGCTAAGCACCTGAAGCACTTCGGGACTTCGGCCCAGCGCCTGACTCGGCAGTTTATCCAGCCGATCTTGATGCGATTTCTCGCGATCAGCTGGATGGAAGCCGGCTCCTCGGCATCCACCACTGCCTTGCGTTGCTCACTGCTGTTTGGCGCGAGCATGGTGACCTTCAGCTCCCCCCTTAGCTGGTCACCAAGAGCTCGCACCACAGCAGCGCGCACCTCCTCGCCGGTCGTGCAGCAGTCGAGATCACATATCTCGACGCGCATGCGCGGTACCAGGGTCCTGATCTCCGCGGTGTCCCCCACGGCGGCTTTGATGGCGTCCTGGAGGGCACGCTGGTCCTTGCAGCGCGCCGCCCCCCTGTGTCTTCCGGATTTGGCGGAACTCCGTCTCCGTCTCCTCCGGACGCACCTGCCGCCGGATTGTACCCAGGACGTCCGCGTAGGACTTCCCGGCTACCGGCTGCACGACGACGGCGCTACGCTACGGCCTGCGCCGCCGTTTCCTCTTCCTCCGCTGCTTGCCCTTGGCAGGCGTCGGCGGAGGTGCCACGGACTTAGCCGCGCCCGCCTTCAGCTTACCCGGCGCCGTTCCGGGTTTTTTGGGGGCGGCTTTATCCGTCGTCGTGGAGGCAACCTTAGGGGTGCTCTGGGGGACACCTTTTGGGGTTCCCTTTGAGGGTTCCGCATTGTCGGTCCCTTTCACCCTTTTCCCCTTTCTCTTGCCAGCCACAGTGGCCCACGACTCGGTCGCGGGAGCTGGCCTTTCCCTGCGCTTATTCTCCTCCTCCTCGGGGGAGGATGGCACAAGGGGTCGGGGCCTCTTGCGTGTGCTGGCAGGCACCTCTACTCCTGCTGATGACGATGACGCACGGAGAACCTGCGTCAGGATGGCGTGGTTAGCCCGCATCAACTGGCGAAGGGCATCGCCACGTTCCTCTGCTTCTCCGTGCTCTTTCGCATGCTGGAAATCACCTCGAGCATACGCGTGAGGTGATCCTCCCCATTCTTGTGGGCCGCCTCTGCTTGTCGAACCAGGGCAGGCCTGTGCAGAGGTGTGACAGCGGAACTGCCACACCCCTCTTCACGCGTAGCCAAAGACGATGAGGGGGCCACGTGGTCAACCCCCACAGCGCTGCAGTCGTCGGATAACGACGTCCCGGGGCCTGCTTGCGCACCCCTGTCGGACGCCGGCACTGGGGATCCGAGCCCCTGTGCGGTAAACATGTCTTCCTTCCTTAACCCGTCCATATTCGGTTTTTGATTCGGGGTTTCCTCCCCTAGTGTTTGGTCCGCGGGAGCTATTTTATTTCACTCCTACCCTACACGCACTCCGAAGAGTACGTGGCGAGCGTTCCCCTATCCGCCACCCGGGGACGCGCCACGTCGGGGTATCACCTCCCCGCCTGACCTGGTCGCCCAGGACAGGTTCGTGGATATCTAACGAAGATATAGCAATAACAATACTGGTATTATATGTACATTGATCTGTGGGAACAAATCAGTATATTACATTGTATCTAAAGTAAATATAGTAATAACGATACTGTTATTATATGTACATTGATCTGTGGGAAGGGATTAGTATATGACATTATATGCAATGTAGATATAGTACCAACGATGTTGTTATCAAATGTACATTGATCTGTGGGAAGGGATCACAATATTACATTATACCTAATGTAGATATAGTAATAATGATATTGTAATTAAGGGTACATTGGTCTGAGGGATGGGATCAGTCTATTACATTATATCTAATGTAGATATAGTAAAAATGATATTGTTATCAAATGTACATTGGTCTATGGGAACAAATCAGTATATTACATTGTATCTGATGAAGATATAGAAATAATGATATTGTTATTAAATGTCCATTGTTCTGTGAGACTAAATCTGTATATTAAATTGCATCTGATGTAGATATAGTAATAATGATATAGCTATTAAATGTATGTTATATATCTAATGTAGATATAGTAATAACGATACTGTTATTATATGCACTCTGATCTGTGGGAAGGGATTAGTATATTACATTATATCCAATGAAGATATAGTATCAATGATGTTGTTATAAAATTTTAATTGATCTGTGGGAAGGGATCAGTATATTACATTATACCTAAAGCAGATATAGTAATAATGATATTGTTATTAAATCTATATTACATGTCTAATGTAGATATAGTAATAACGAAACTGTTATTATATGCACATTGGTCTGTGGGAAGGGATCAGTATATTACATTATATCCAATGTAGATATAGTATCAACGATGTTGTTATAACATGTACATTGATCTGTGGGAAGGAATCAGTATATTACATTATATCTAATGTAGATATAGTGATAATGATATTGTTATTAAATGTACATTGGTCTGTGGGGTTAAATCAGGATATTAAATTACATCTGATGTAGATATAGTAATAATGATACTGTTATCAAATGTACATTGATCTGTGGGAAGGGATGAGTATATTACATTATATCTAATGGAGATATAGTAATAATGATATTGTTATTAAATGTATATTACATATCTGATGTAGATATAGTAATAAGCACACAGTTATTATATGTACATTGATCTGTGGGAAGGGATCAGTATATTACATTATATCTAATGTATATATAGTAATAATGATATTGTTATTAAATGAATATTGGTCTGTGGGAGCAAATCAGTATATTACATTATATCTGATGAAGATATAGTAATAATGATATAGTTATTAAATGAACATTGGTCTGTGGGAACAAATCAGTATATTACATTGTATCTAAAGTAAATATAGTAATAACGATACTGTTATTATATGTACATTGATCTGTGGGAAGGGATCAGTATATTACATTAGGTCTAATGTAAATGTAGTAATAATGATATTGTAATTAAGGGTACATTGGTCTGAGGGATGGGATCAGTCTATTACATTATATCTAATGTAGATATAGTAAAAATGATATTGTTATCAAATGTACATTGGTTGTTCGAGCGTTAGTTAAAATTTAGACGGTTTATAGAACGTGCCTGATAGGGACCACCGAGGTGTTCCCTTCGGAGAACGAGGTAACGTCTAGACGTGTGAGGAGACGAAAATGTATCGCGTTCAAAAAAGTTAGTCGTCAACGAATCTCGGTCGCGATCGGTCAAACAATCATACCTTTATACCGCGTATTCGAGGTGAAACAGTTTTCTTGATTACGCAAACTTCCAATAATACACTATCAGATCGACTAAAATCTTGTCGTCAACAAACATCATTTAACGTCTCTCACGACGGCTGGACGTCTCTCTGCGCAAGAGACTCCAACGGAACCTGGTTTCCGTACCATCATAATTGGACGTCTTTTCGCACGAGAGACTCCAACGGGAACTGTTTCCCGAAAAAACCACTATCACGCGATTAATCAATCGCTGATGGGCGCCCGACCTCGTGTACACGAAATCCTTCATAACACACGCGACACACTCACACACAAAACACATAATTCAAATTCAAGGGTTTTTTACGCCTTCGGGCTTTTTCCCTTTTTTAAATAACATAATCAAGGGTTTTTTACGCCTTCGGGCTTTTTCCCTTGTTTGATACGAAAATAAACTATCACTTTTTATACCAGATTAATCTTGACGCATTATTTAATAAACCTGCTTCGATTCATCCTAAACATCCGATCAAAACGTAAAATAATTACGACAGTTCCCCGAATTTCCACCCGGCCTTATCGCTCTCGACTGTTTAGAAAACTCGAGAACCGAAACTAAAGGGGGAACGAATTCGAAGAGAGTTGAGATCGAGAGGACAGGCATTCTCGTTCCAGCCTTCGAACATCGATCATTCGAAAACGCTTCGAGTTGAACGGTTTCGATCATACATTTTGGTGCCTCCTGTGAGGAATGTTCGCGTGTGTTTTAAAGACAAAGTGAGTGTGTTCGCACAATTATCATCAATCCAATCATACGAAAGGATTAGTCTACAAAACATCCTGTTTCCGTCAAAGGAGAACTCCCCCGACCCACTGCTGCCGATCAAGGAAGACGTGGCCGGACTCATATAAGTTAAGTGCTTTCAATTTACATCATTTAAGATTAAAAATTTAAACGTTTTATTAGTACTATATGATTAACAATAGGATATCGGTTATTTGTTTGCTCTGCGGTGTCAGCTAAGATTTTTTATTCTTCAGAGATATTATTAGTTATTGCAGTTATCGCGTGCCTTTTTTAAGGTCGAGAACTTTGTTTATCGCGTTTTTATTTTGATTTAGACTAGGCAAATTTAATCTAAGTTGCGTCGTTTTGAAAAAAAAAAAAATTTTTACATTCTTATTTCGTTTTCTGTAAAGTTAAGTGTTTCCATATATTCATATTTAGAATAGTTTAATAGTATATCATTTCTCGAACGCTTTGTTTATCTCGCGTCATACGGTTTGTTCATTCGATATCGTAAACGTATAATTAACCATGAGCCGAGTGAAATTCATTGCCCAAAAGCGTGCAACGCTCAAATCAAAGTTAACGTCATGGGAAAACGCTCACGCACAGGGTCGAATCGACAAAATAAGTTTGAAACTGCGTTTTGATAGGATCACGGAATTGTATCGGGCCTACGAAGAATTGCATGATGAACTCGCGATTCTCGAGCCGGAAAATGAAGTCTTAAACGAGACAGAGGAGATTAACGAGCGGTATTTTGAAATTGCACGTCTTATGGCAAACTTGAGTGATGCAGGACCGTCATCGTCGCGAGTCGGTGACGCGAATTTCGCAAGTTCGACAATGCTCGAAAGACAACGTCGCGCCAAATTACCGGTCACCGAGGTACCCAAATTTGATGGGGACATACAAAATTGGATGTCTTATAAAAATTCGTTTATGTCTATGATCGACGCTCGTCCGGATATATCGGATTTGGAAAAATTCATTTATTTGAGGGACTCGTTGAGGGGAGAAGCTCTTAGTAAAATCTCAGTATTGGACGTAAGCGCGGATAATTATCAGCTCGCGTGGAATTTGCTTAAAGAAAATTATGAAAAAAGGCGAATAATCATTCACAGACATTTCGATTCCATTCTTGATTTGCCAAAACAAACGAAGCCTACGTACAAGGGCTTATCGAAGATTGTCGACGACGTGCGACAACACATAAACATGTTAAAGACTTTAGATGTTCAAATAGACGAAAATTTACTCGTTCATATCATTGAAAGAGCTTTACCGACTGAGACGCGTGACAAATGGGAAGATACGTTCAATTCAAGTACCATGCCCACCCTTGATCAAATCTTTAAATTCATTTCGGAAACCGCATTTAAAATTCTCGCGCACGAACAAGAACAGGCGCGTACAAAGAAGGAAAATGTACTCAAACGACCAAACTCAAGCTCTGATATGCGTTCCATGAAGGTACGCAAAGAACAAGTCGGAACCCGGGCGTTCGTAACGTCCACCGGCAGTAATTGCGTTCAGTGCAAACAATCGACACATCATTTATATAGCTGTCCAGCTTTCGGGACACTGTCTATTGCGCAAGGATGGGAAGTCGTAAAGAAAAATAAATTGTGTCGTAATTGTCTCAGATTGCATAAAGGAACATGTAAATCTATGCATTGTAAGCATTGCAATTCGTATCATCATTCAATGCTGCATTACTTTAAATCTCAGACGTCAAATCCAAACAGCGACACAGCACCAAATGCATCAGTCGATTCAACCAGAACCCAAAATTCGAATCAAAACAAAATTTGACTCCCGAACATCTCGCTATCGACTGTCTTGAATGCACCGCGATCGCAATTGATAATGAGCGCTCTTGTAAGAGTCAAGAATTCAAAAAACGAATTTGTACGAGCTCGTGTACTCTTAGATACTTGCGCGACGGCGCACTTTGTAACGGAAAGGTTCGCTAAAGGATTGAATACGCCTATGCGATCATGCTGCATTCCAATAGGCGCGATTGGCGGGATGACTTCAATATCAAAAAAGGCACTCGATATCTCTTTTCGGTCGCTATACAACGATTTCGAGAAAACATTAACATTTTTGACGGTTACAAAAATTGCTGATAGTATACCGAATGAGATCTTTCCTCGCGAATCGCTTAATATACCTTCGCACATTCGTTTAGCCGATCCGGAATTTCATTTGCCAAAGGCGGTCCATATGTTGATAGGGGCAGATGCCACCACGTCGTTATTATCGATCGGTCAGATTAATGTATCGAGAAAGGATTACGAAATTTTTATGCAGAAAACGCAACTCGGCTGGGTCGTTGTGGGCGGCGCGAAAGGAACCCTCGAAACAAAAAAGGTCACGTGCAATCTAAGCGAGCTGACTGAACAAATTGCGAAATTTTGGGTCATTGAAGACAACATCAGTGCGAAGGAATCGAAACTTGCAGAGGAGTCATTGTGTGAAGCATTTTACGCGCAAACTACAACGCGAGAGTCGTCAGGGCGGTATATAGTTCGATTGCCGTTTCGCGATCGCGATCAAGGTTTTGGCGATTCACGATCAAGCGCGCTTCGGCGGTTTCACGCGTTGGAGAAAAAATTGAGATCTAATCCGATACTCGATTCAGATTATAAAAGGGTCATGAACGAGTATATTAATTTAAATCACATGTCGTTAAGCGTCGACGACGGTGAAGAGGGATACTATTTACCTCATCATGCCGTAATTAAAGATACCAGCACCACAACAAAGCTACGGGTTGTTTTCGACGCATCTGCAAAATCGAACAAAGGCCTCTCATTGAACGATAAATTAATGGTCGGTCCGACGATTCAAGACAAATTGTTTGAACATCTTTTAAAGTTTCGTATGCATGCGTTTGTTCTTACGGCCGACATAGAAAAAATGTACCGACAGATAATAATTCACCCGGATGACCGTAAATTTCAACGTATCTTTTGGTACCACGAGGGTAAAATCGCTGTTTTTCAATTAAACACGGTGACATTTGGCGTCTCATCGGCACCTTTTCTCGCGATTAGGACCATTAAACAATTGGCCGACGACGAAAGCGCGAATTTCCCTCTAGCATCTCAAATTATAAAACGTGACCTTTACGTAGACGATTTACTGACCGGAGCAAATTCTTTATCAGAGATATTAAAAATTCGCGATGACATAATTGCGCTTTTAAAACGCGGTCAATTTAACATTAGACAATGGGCTTCGAATCACGACCACGCGCTTGACAGCATAGATGAGAAGGTATTAGGATCAGATCACGCTGTCGAGAATAATCCTATTCTAAAAACTCTTGGTACCGTGTGGAATTCGCGACGCGACAAAATCTTGTATAGCCTCAAACCGCTCGAGAGACCTGCTAAAATCACAAAACGGACAATTCTTTCAGAGATAGCTAAAATTTTTGATCCCCTTGGATTACTGGGACCGATATTATTAACCGCAAAAACGATTATGCAGGTGTGTTGGAAGACTAAAATCGATTGGGACGAGTCCGTGCCTAACACGTTACACACTACGTGGACGTCATTTAGCGATCAACTTCCGCTAATTCGCGAAGTATCCGTAGACCGTCGCCTCCTTCTGGATGACCCGATAAGTATTCAATTACATGGGTTTTGTGACGCGAGCAAGGTCGGATATGGTGCGTGCTTGTATTTGCGTTCTTGTGACAGCGGCGGGCGCGTGTTAGTTCGCCTGGCATGCGCGAAATCAAGAGTAGCTCCGTTGAAAACAACGACCATTCCCAGACTAGAATTATGCGCCGCTTTAACTTTAACTCGTCTTTATCAAGAATCACGTTCGACCTTTAATTTCAAACTCGATAACATCATCTTCTGGTCAGACTCTATGATCGTACTGCACTGGCTTAAAAAGTCGCCACAGGTTTTAAAAACCTTTGAAGCCAACCGCGTCGCTGAGATTCAGGGTATTGGCCGCGACATAGAATGGCGACACATAAACACCGAACAAAATCCGGCCGACGCTTTATCACGTGGCCAGTTGCCTGCTGAATTTCTAAAAAATAAATTATGGTTCAAGGGTCCATCGTGGCTTCAGCAGCCTGAACATCTTTGGCCTGTAAGCGCATATAAATCAATCACCGAACTCCCCGGCCTAAAGAAAAATATGTGCTTCGCGTTGAACGTCCAAACGGACATTTTTTCGAAATTCTCATCATATACGAGATTGGTACGGGTTACCGCATATTGCCGTCGAATGCGCCGCGCAAATCAATATAAAGGCGATCTTTGTACACAAGAGATCACAGAAACCGAGCGACAAATCATAAAAATTATTCAGTTGGAACAGTTCCAAAATGAAATCAATCAATTACAAAACACCGAAGATATCAAAAACTCTCGGTTGTTCAATCTGAGTCCATTCATAGATGAACACGGTTTGTTGCGTGTCGGCGGACGTTTGAAAAATGCAGACATCAGTTACGCACAAAAACACCCAATCTTGTTACCATCTCGTCATCACGTCACCGACCTCCTCATTCGCGAATCACATGAAAGAACCCTGCACGCGGGAATTCAAAACACGCTGTACACGATGCGACAGCGTTATTGGTTATTGGACGGAAGAAATCAAGTGCGCAAAATCGTCCGACGGTGCGTGCGTTGCTTCCGTTTCCGACCTACCGCGATTCAGCCTAAAATGGCGGATTTGCCGAGATCGCGAGTTGAAGAAGTCGCGGTTTTCACGAACGTAGGAGTGGATTTTTGCGGGCCGTTCTTTATTAAAGAAAAGAAGAAGCGAAACAAGGTACGCCTTAAAGCATATGGTTGTATTTTCATATGCATGACTGTCAAAGCAATCCATATCGAAATCGTATCCGACTTGTCAACAGAAAGCTTTTTAGGTGCGTTAAAGCGATTCATTGGCCGTCGAGGCGTCCCAACTAACATTTATTCAGACAACGGTACGAATTTTGTAGGGGCAAGCAATCAGCTACGCGAGGCATATTCGTTATTACAATCTGACGAATTCAAAAACCAACTTAACCAATATACATTGAGCAAACAAATAACTTGGCATTTTAACCCGCCTTTGACACCTCATTTCGGAGGTATATGGGAGGCGGCTGTAAAATCATTTAAACACCACTTTAAACGCGTCGTAGGAGATCTTCTGTTCACGTACGAGGAACTCACTACGTTCGCAATTGAAATAGAAGCGATTTTAAACTCCAGACCTTTGTGTCCGATTTCGTCGGATCCTAACGATCCGATTGCCCTAACATCTGCACACATTTTAATCGGCCGTCCGTTCACTATGTTACCCGAAAACGATTATTCGACTGTTCCAGAAAACCGTCTATCTACTTGGCGACTTATCACTAAGTCTCGTCAGAATTTTTGGAGACGATGGTACGTCGAATACTTAAACGAACTCCAGAAACGCCAAAAATGGCTAAAGACATGCAGCAATTTGAAACCTAATGACATGGTCATCATCATGGACAAAAATCAACCTTGCATGCGGTGGCAGTTGGGTCGGATTGTGGATGTTCATCCTGGAAGTGACGGTGCTGTCAGAGTCGCCACTGTGCGAACAGCCAATGGGACATTTCAACGAAATGCAACATTGTTATGTCCTCTACCGAATACGACATAAGTGGAGTGAAATCACTCCATCAATATATCATGTAAAACCACTCCGTTAACATATCATGTAATTACATTTTTACACTACACATTAACGAATTCACGTTTTGTTGCTCGCATTACTCGCAACGGGGGGAGAATGTTCGAGCGTTAGTTAAAATTTAGACGGTTTATAAAACGTGCCTGATAGGGACCACCGAGGTGTTCTCTTCGGAGAACGAGATAACGTCTAGAAGTGTGAGGAGACGAAAATGTATCGCGTTCAAAAAAGTTAGTCGTCAACGAATCTCGGTCGCGATCGGTCAAACAATCATACCTTTATACCGCGTATTCGAGGTGAAACAGTTTTCTTGATTACGCAAACTTCCAATAATACACTATCAGATCGACTAAAATCTTGTCGTCAACAAACATCATTTAACGTCTCTCACGACGGCTGGACGTCTCTCTGCGCAAGAGACTCCAACGGAACCTGGTTTCCGTACCATCATAATTGGACGTCTTTTCGCACGAGAGACTCCAACGGGAACTGTTTCCCGAAAAAACCACTATCACGCGATTAATCAATCGCTGATGGGCGCCCGACCTCGTGTACACGAAATCCTTCATAACACACGCGACACACTCACACACAAAACACATAATTCAAATTCAAGGGTTTTTTACGCCTTCGGGCTTTTTCCCTTTTTTAAATAACATAATCAAGGGTTTTTTACGCCTTCGGGCTTTTTCCCTTGTTTGATACGAAAATAAACTATCACTTTTTATACCAGATTAATCTTGACGCATTATTTAATAAACCTGCTTCGATTCATCCTAAACATCCGATCAAAACGTAAAATAATTACGACAGTTCCCCGAATTTCCACCCGGCCTTATCGCTCTCGACTGTTTAGAAAACTCGAGAACCGAAACTAAAGGGGGAACGAATTCGAAGAGAGTTGAGATCGAGGGGACAGGCATTCTCGTTCCAGCCTTCGAACATCGATCATTCGAAAACGCTTCGAGTTGAACGGTTTCGATCATACATTGGTCTGTGGGAGCAAATCAGTATGTTACATTGCATCTAATGAAGATATAGTAATAATGATATTGTTATTAAATGTCCATTGTTCTGTGAGACTAAATCCGTATATTAAATTGCATCTGATGTAGATATAGGAATAATGATATAGCTATTAAATGTATGTTATATATCTAATGTAGATATAGTAATAACGATACTGTTATTATATGCACATTGATCTGTGGGAAGGAATTAGTATATTACATTATATCTGTTAATATATGTACTAGTTTGTTAATATATAAATGTTTATTAATATATTTAGGATATATTTAGGACGTACAAGCATTTTGTGAAATTTTCAATATACCTTCTTTGTGTTTAGACCTGTTGTCGCTCTTACATGGTTCTCTACCATCTTTTGTTCTGATAAGCAATATAACAAAAACATCTAGTTACTTTCTTTCTCCTTCTTTTTCTCCGCCTGCAGGTGGCGCGCCCAAAATATGAATTCATAAACTAACACACCTCCTTGAATTCATATTACGCTCTTATAACTACACTTAACTGTAACAACACGCTTATACTACCGACCTATAACTATTGTGAACTATGAATCTATAATAATCCTAACATTGCTCTGAATCTCGCAAATTTGTTTCTTCCTAGAGATTTCGTCAGAACATCTGCAAGATTGTTTTCCGAGTCGACTTTAACAATATCAATTATTCTATGTCAATACTTCTATGTACTTGGAGCGCTTGGTAAAGTTTCCAAATTTAGCGATAGCAACCGCTCCTGAATTGTCTTCGTAAACATTTATTGGTTTATTAATTTTGACTTTAAAGTCCTTCAATAAATCTATCATCACCTTTAATTCACTAACTGACTCTGACAGGGCAACATATTCAGCAGCTGTTGACGACTTAGTTACACTTCCCTGTTTCCTTGACTTCCAGTAAACTACATTTCCGTATATTCTTAAGACATATCCTGTTGTTGATCTTCTATCTAACTCATCCCCAGCCCAGTCAGCATCAACAAAGCAATCAATCACCTCAGCACTTCCATTTCTTTTATAAGTTAACTTAAGATCTCTGGTTAAATACAAATATTTTAGAATTCTTTGTGCATACCTGTAGTGCGTCTCATTATAGCAATTCTGAAATCTGCTCAAGTAGTTAACACTGTAACTAACATCTAATCTAGTCCCTGTACTAATGTATAGTAAGGCTCCAATCAAATTCCTGAACCCAACATTGTTACATACTGACTGTGCTGGTTCCAATCTTAAGTTTTGTTCCATTGGCGTACAATACAGTTTCGCATTCTCAATATTGTATTTCCTTGCCAGTGACTCAATATAATCCCTTTGGTCTAAAGTCATCTCATGTTTATTATAATCATACTCAATGTTTATGCCCAAATAAGTTTTCACCTTTCCTAAGTCTTTCATTGCAAATCTATTTGACAATTTAGTTTTAATACTCTTAAGTTTCTCTTCATTTTTACCACAAATCAGCAAATCATCTACAAATATTATTAAGTAAAGTGGGTCATTTTGGTCACTTAGCATGTACAAACAATAGTCATTTTCACTTTTCTCAAAACCTAAATCTCTTATATACCTATCAAAACACTCATACCACGCCCTTGGGCTTTCACGCAAACCATATAAAGCTTTTTCTAATTTACATACTCTATCTGTACAATCTTCATAACCCAATGGTTGTTTTATATAAACTTCAGACTTAACTGTTCCATTCAAAAAAGCAGTCTCTACATCCATTTGTACTATAATTAAGCCATTTTGGCAGCAATATGACAATAATAATTTTAAGGTTTGCATCCTAGCCACCGGTGAATACACGTCTTCTAGCACTTCATTTTGTTGAAAGCCCCTAACTACAAGTCTAGCCTTTTTCTTGTTATTTGATTTATTTGTGAATACCCATTTCACATCTAAAACCTTTTTATCTCTAGGTCTTTGAACTAACCTCCAAGTTTTATTTTTCTTTAAACAATTTATCTCCCTATTCATCGCTTGTTTCCATAATTCAGACTCATCGCCTTCCAACGCTTCCTCAAAACTTATAGGACTATCTGCGCTTACAAAATTAACATAAATACAATTTGAACAAACTGAGCTATCACCATACCTTTCAGGCTTTTTCTTCACTCTCTCTGACTTCCTCAATTTACATTCCTGTCTATTATCATGGGTACAAGTAGCCTTCTCATTAGAAATTGTATCGATAACCTCATCCGGATTATCATTCCCTTTTATTTCCTGAGTTAAACTTTCGTTTTCACTTAAGTCATCATTATCATTAAAGTCACTTATAGAATTGTTCTCATCATCGCCTTTGAAACCTATCAGATTCACATTTTCCTCTATGATATCAACATGTCTCGCTATAACAATTTTATTATTAACCAAAACCCTATATCCAACGCTATCATATCCTAACAGTATCCCTAGATCAGCTTTTCTGTCCCATTTTGACTTCCTTCTTACCTCTGGTACTCTTACGAAAACTCTACTCCCATATAAACGTAAATTACTTATATTTGGTTTCTTTCCAGTTAAGATTTCATACGGAGTCTTGTTCTCTAAAGTATTTGCTAATGTTCTATTCTTTAAGTATGATGCAGTTCTAATTACTTCAGGCCAAAACCTACTATTCACTCTAGCCTCAGATAGCAAGCACCTGGCTGTGTCCATTATTGACCTATTGTACCTCTCAGCTGTGCCATTCAATTGATGTACATAAGGTGGGCAGGGTTCCAAGAAAATACCTTTCTCTCTCGCTAACCTATAAATATCTTTGTTTAGGTACTCTTTACCATTATCACACCTCAACTTTTTAATTTTCATTCCTGTTAAATTTTCAACTGTATTAATATAATCAATAAAACATTCATAAACTTCAGCTTTTGACCTAAGTGTATATACCCTTGCCGCCTTACTGTAATCATCAACAAAAGACAAAAAATATTTCTCGCCATCATAACCAGTGACACTCTGAGGACCATTCACATCTGTATGCACTATTTCAAGGAGGGCTTTAGCTCTCATTCTTTTATTTTCAAAAGGTAGATTGTGCATCTTGTTTTGTATACACGTACCGCATCGCAAAAGTTCAGGTTCTAATTCGTTTGGTATTCCATCGACTAGTCTATTTTTGCACATGGTATTCAAATAATTAAAGTTAACGTGTCCTAACATTCTATGATATTTTTCTTTTAATGTCATATTCTGATTACTTCTTATAGTTACATTAGATTCTTTTTTATCTACAAAGCTGCTCATCTTATATAAACCATTTTCTTTAAATGCAATTGCAATCAACTTATTTTGTTCATTGTAAATTTTAGAGGTATCTCCTACTGAAACGACTTTATTTTTATCTGTTACCTTAGCAAAGCTAATTAAGTTCCGGTCCATTTCCTTTACATAAAACACATTTGATATTTTAATTTCCATTCTATCTCCAAGAACAGTAAAATAATTTTTAATATTACCAATCTTTGTAGCTTCCAATAATCTACCATCTCCAATTTTTACATTAACTGGTGTTTTTAAATTTACATAATCAGTAAAATATGAATCATTATTTGTTATATGATCAGTACACCCACTGTCTAATATCCAATCAATTCTATTATTGTGACAGGTATTCGCTTCTACATTCATACTTTTATTTTCAGACTCAACCTCTACCTCAGTGTAAAATAGACCCGCAAAGTTCTCACGATTACTCTCGCTATTTCTGTAACTCGCATCGGTTTGTCGATTTCCATCGTGGCGTTGTTGCCAACCGCTGCCTCGGTCTCCACGATATCCTACGCCTCGTCCGCCGCCAAAACTTCGCTGACCATAACCTCGTCCGCCGCGGCTTCTTGAACTGTCGCCTCGGTGTTGCTGTTGCTGTTGTGATTGGCGGACACCTCCTTGCCAATACGCCCCTGTGCTGGCACCGCTTCTTCCGGAATTTCCTCTGGTCCACGTGCCCTTGCAATTGTATTTTAGATGTCCCGATTTTCCACACTTAAAACACGTTTTCTCTTGATTTCTCCTTTCAGTTTTGAATGCACTAGATTTACTTTGATTTTGGCTATTTTCTCCCTTTTCTCTGATTTCCCACATTGTTATTTTATTTTTAATAAACTCACACGTTTGATCGGTCTCTTTCACAGCATCTATTAAGTCTCCAATATAACTTAGTGAATCCGGTAGCGCCCGTAACATATAATTTAACTTTTCTTTTTCACTCACCGTTGCACCTGAATTTTTTAACTCATTTATCATCTTCTCAAAGTCATTAAAGAATGTATTCGAATCCTCATAATCTCGTAGCTTTATCTTTTCTAATCTGTTTCTTACGCATATCTGTAAGGCCGTCGATTCTCTTGAGTAGATTTTGTCAAACTTTTCCATAATACCGTAAGCTGTTTCTTCATCACTGACGAACTCCATTTGTTCATTTGAAATACCACTGTAGATGTAGTTCATAGCTCTTAGATTTTTCTCTTCCCATGTATCGTCATCGTCCGTCGCTACTTTTTCTCTTTTTGCTACCTCATCACATTTTTTCCATTTTAAATATAACAGGATTCTTTTCTTCCAGATGCTATAGTCTCTGCCGTTGAATATTTGAATTTTTATCTCTTCCGCCATTTTACCTTCTTTGTTCTCTTCCTTGGAACTTTCTCGAAAAATGAATTCTTTCAACTTCACAATATCGTATATTGCTTTCTTAAAGATTTCTTCTAAATATTTCAACTTAATTTCTTTGTCTGCTTCACATATCCTATCACTTTCAATTTTTCCGTACGCACCACGTTTTCTCATAACCTTATAACCGCTGAACAGTAATCAACCACGGATCTCCGTTACCATGTTAATATATATACTCGTTTATTAATATATAAATGTTTATTATTAATATATTTAGGATATATTTATGACGTACAAGCATTTTGTGAAATTTTCAATATACCTTCTTTGTTCTAAACCTGTTGTCGCTCTTACATGGTTCTCTCCGATCTGCCATGTTCTAATGCGCAATTTAATGAAAAAGGAATCTAGTTACTTTCTTTCTCCTTCTTTTTCTCCGCCTGCAGGTGGCGCGCCCAAAATATGAATTCATAAACTAACAATATCCAATGTAGATATAGTATCAATGATGTTGTTATAAAATTTTAATTGATCTGTGGGAAGGGATCAGTATATTACATTATACCTAAAGCAGATATAGTAATAATGATATTGTTATTAAATCTATATTACATGTCTAATGTAGATATAGTAATAACGAAACAGTTATTATATGCACATTGGTCTGTGGGAAGGGATTATTACATTACATTATATCCAATGTAGATATAGTATCAACGATGTTGTTATAAAATGTACATTGATCTGTGGGAAGGGATCATTATATTACATTATATCTAATGTAGATATAGTAATAATGATATTGTTATTAAATGAATATTGGTCTGTGGGGTTAAATCAGGATATTAAATTACATCTGATGTAGATATAGTAATAATGATATAGTTATTAAATGAATATTGGTCTGTGGGAGCAAATCAGTATATTACATTATATCTGATGAAGATATAGTAATAACGATACTGTTATTATATGTACATAGACCTGTGGGAAGGGATCAGTATATTACATTAGGTCTAATGTAAATGTAGTAATAATGATATTGTAATTAAGGGTACATTGGTCTGAGGGATGGGATCAGTCTATTACATTATATCTAATGTAGATATAGTAAAAATGATATTGTTATCAAATGTACATTGGTCTATGGGAACAAATCAGTATATTACATTGTATCTAATGAAGATATAGTAATAATGATATTGTTATTAAATGTCCATTGTTCTGTGAGACTAAATCTGTATATTAAATTGCATCTGATGTAGATATAGTAATAATGATATAGCTATTAAATGTATGTTATATATCTAATGTAGATATAGTAATAACGATACTGTTATTATATGCACATTGGTCTGTGGGAAGGGATTATTACATTACATTATATCCAATGTAGATATAGTATCAACGATGTTGTTATAAAATGTACATTGATCTGTGGGAAGAGATCATTATATTACATTATATCTAATGTAGATATAGTAATAATGATATTGTTATTAAATGTACATTGGTCTGTGGGATTAAATCAGTATATTAAATTGCATCTGATGTAGATATAGTAATAATGATATAGCTATTAAATGTATATTATATATCTAATGTAGATATAGTAATAACGAATCTGTTATATGCACCTTGATCTGTGGGAAGAAATCAGTATATTACATTATATCTAATGTAGATATAGTGATAACGATATTGTTATTTAATGAACATTGGCCTGTGGGAGGAAATCAGTATATTACATTATATCCAATGTAGATATAGTAATAACGATACTGTTATTATATGTACATTGATCTGTGGGAAGGGATTATTACATTACATTATATCCAATGTAGATATAGTATCTGCGATGTTTTTTTCAAATGTACATTGATCTGTGGGAAGGAATCAGTATACTACATTATATCTAATGTAGATATAGTAATAATGATATTGTTATTAAATGTACATTGGTCTGTGGGGTTAAATCAGGATATTAAATTACATCTGATGTATACCGCTGTTCACAAGAGTCCATAACTGCGACCCGCAGGTTGGAAGATGGTGGGGGAACGCAGCGAGCTCTCTGCTAATCGCATTTCTCTTCGTTTGGGAGTATCGCCAATCAGGGCGAAGATGCGCACTGGAGATGCGCGAAGAACGAAAATTGGTCTTTTCGCAGTTATGGACTCTGGTGAACTGCGGTATAGATATAGTAATAATGATATTGTTATTAAATGTATATCACATATCTGATGTAGATATAGTAATAAGGATACAGTTATCATATGTACATTGATCTGTGGGAAGGGATTAGTGCATTACATTATATCTAATGTAGATATAGTAATAATGATATAGTTATTAAATGAACATTGGTCTGTGGGAACAAATCAGTATATTACATTGTATCTAAGGTAAATATAGTAATAACGATACTGTTATTATATGTACATTGATCTGTGGGAAGGGATCAGTATATTACATTATATCTAATGTATATATAGTAATAATGATATAGTTATTAACTGAACATTGGTCTGTGGGAACAAATCAGTATATTACATTGTATCTAAAGTAAATATAGTAATAACGATACTGTTATTATATGTACATTGATCTGTGGGATGGGATTAGTATATGACATTAGATCCAATGTAGATATAGTATCAGCGATGTTGTTATCAAATGTACATTGATCTGTGGGAAGGGATCACTATATTACATTATATCTAATGTAGATATAGTAATAATGATATTGTTATTTTATGAATATTGGTCTGTGGGGTTAAATCAGGATATTAAATTACATCTGATCCTACAAATGATTCTATTACTTTTGAACTGAATTATTGCGATGTGCGGTATGCGTGTATGTAATTGTGTATGTGTGGGGACTTAGCTTAGGGAGTCTTTGATTGATGGCCACCGTTGCTGGTTGATCGATCGTCTAAAGGGTTGCTGGTCCTTGGAGTGGCTGGTCCCATGTTGGTGGAGGGGTGCCTGGGCGCAGTTTCCTGCGTTTCCTCAGGCTATCACCCGGCGTCCAGGTTGCGATGTTGTCATCGGTGATCTGGGCCAGGAGCAACCCATTCTCCCAGATGTAAGACACCGCAGGTTGTCGGTTCTCCTTTCCTCGTTGCGATGCCATTGAGGTTCCCTGGTCGATTGCCTTTGGGTCTCGTGTCTGGCTGGCACGTCCAAGGTTGAACTTGCCGCTGCCTGGCTGGAAAGGTCCCTGTGACCTTATAATGGGCCCGGTGCGGTACTCCTTGAGCCAACTACCCATTTGTCCGGTTTGTATTGCGATCGTCCTTTGCGGTGTTTAAATTATCTGCTGCTATGTTGCGGGTTTCAGTCAGTCTTGTGATTAGATGAGTGAGGTAAGTTCCATAAGTATCCAATTCTTGTCCCTCTGGAAAAGAACTTGGTTGTCGGCTGGTTTTCCAAAGATCAGCTCGTGCGGGGTGAAATTGGTAGCTTCGTGAACTGACGTGTTGTAGGATAGCGTTGCGAAAGGTAGGTACAGGTCCCAGTCCTCGTATGAATCCATGTAATGTTTTAAGTATTCTATAAGTACGATATGGCTTCTCTCCAGAGAACCATTGGTTTGTGGTCTGTAACCTGAAGTAGTAACTTGTTTAATTTTGAAAATTTCTGCCAAGTGCGTCATGACTTTTCCCATAAAGCTTGTTCCTCTATCCGTTAAAATTTCACGAGGTGTTCCGAAAATTGAAATGAAATGTCTCGCGAACGCATCAGCTATGGTTGTAGCTTTGATGTTTGGTAGTGCAACGGCTATGCAATATTTGGTCAAGTTATCCTGCATGGTTAAGATGTGGCGGTTTCCCCCAGAAGTTTCAGGGAGTGGTCCAACAGTGTCTAGAGCGATTTTATCAAACGCTTCCAATGGTGTGTCTGTGATCAGCATCGGTTGTCGAGTTTTCGCTCTTACTAACTTCTGTTCCTGACAGCTTTTGCATTTCCTGATGAACTCTTGAATATCATTTCTCATTCCTGGCCATGAATATTTTGCTCTTATACGTTTGTAGGTTTTTGTTACTCCTTTATGTCCTCCTAATAAACTGCTATGGGCTTCCTCTATTATTTGTTTTCGGATGTTTTCAGATGGTAACCTTATTGTTCCCAGGCATAGGGTAATCTCTATGCTGGTATCTTTAAATACTTTATTAATCAGGGCTTGATATCTCTGAATGGTAGGTCGATCCTGCTTCCTGGTTATAGTCAGTCGAATATTTGTTGTCCTGGTTTCTCTGAGAGCGGTTCTCAAGTTTTGCAGTGCCGAAACGACGTCTTCTTCTTTGATTTCTTCCCAAAAATTCCGTGTAACAAAAACGGTAAAGATTTGAAATTCTTGCCTGGATGTGGTAATGACTTGTCCTTTCTTTGGATTATTGTTGCTGAGGTCCTCCTTATCGAGATAGCCAACATCGACAAGCATTCTTCCTCCAGGATCAATTAGTTGGCAATCTGCGGATGTCAAGTGTGCGTAGTTTCCCTTTGTGGTGATGAGCGTTTCTTCGCAAGTTATTATTTTACAGCGGCCGTGATCATATTGTTCTTCTTCCGATGATGAGTCTTCTGGGTGTGATGATAATGAGTCCGCTGCTGATTCATAGCAGATGGGTAGAGTATTACTAAAGTACATTGGAGTGCTTTCTTGAATTTGTGTACCCGGTGGAGTCTGCGGTCTGGCAGGTTGTAGGCGTGGTTGTAAACCTTGGACATCTGGTCCGTCTGTTGGTGGTGTAGGAGGGTCAGGTAGTTCCACGACAGTAGACGCAGGCCTTATGGTAGTCTGACTGTTTTCCTCTTCGTCGAAAGATATTAAATCTTCAGTATTTTGTGGAGTCTCGGAAGTGGTTGGACTTGGTATGAAATGACCAGCGGTTTGAGTGGAATGCGCTATTGGCATAAATGGAGAGGTTGGGTTGATATCATCCCGTAGTTCCAACAGATTTTGTGAAGGGGTAGGTAATGGTGATTTTATGATTGGTGTGATCCTGTCGGTGGGATCTTGATGTATTTTCCTTCTTCTAATTGATCGGGGTTGATGCGTGATTGTCGCTTCATCAGAACTGCTGGTATCTTCCGTGTATGTTGGTCTTTTCTCCCGATCCCGTCGCAATTCATGGATGCGTCGACCAATGGTATCCGGCTGAGGGTCCGGGTTTGGTATTGGCACTTTGAACTCCTTGTCTTCTCGTGGAATCAAAGGGAGACACACTGTAGGAGGGTTCCGGGATAAAGCGTCTGCGTTTTTGTTTATTTTCCCAGGCTTGTGAATAACATCGTACTCGTACTCTAAGAGTCTTAATTTCCATTTTACTAGCCGTGAAGTGGGGTCTTTAACTGAATGTAACCAAACCAGCGGTCGATGATCCGTGACAAGTGTAAATCTTCGTCCGAAGACATATGGTCGGAAATACTGTACTGCGTATACCATGGCTAGACACTCCTTTTCCGTTGCTGAATAATTTCTTTCGGCTGGATTCAAACTTCGAGAAGCGTATGCAATTGGTAAGTCTCGTCCAATTTCCCCTTGGCTTAAAACTGCCCCAATCGCATGATCCGAAGCATCCGTCGTGATAACAAATGGTCGTTCAAAATCTGGATATTGTAATATTGGTTGTGTACAGAGTTCTTTACACAATAGTTCAAAACTCCCTTGTTGTTCTTCAGTCCATTGGAAAGGGGTTTCTTTTCCCAACAGCTGAACTAGTGGTTTTGCCTTTAGAGAGTAATCCTTGATGAATCGGCGATAGTATCCCGTCAGTCCCAGAAACTGTTGCACATTCTTCTGTGTTTTTGGAATCGGAAAGTTTTTTACGGCGTGAAGTTTCCTAGGATCTGGTTTAACCCCGTCAGCAGACAAAATGTGTCCCAGATAGGCAACCTCTTTGCGTAGGAATTCGCATTTATTAGTCTGTAGAGTAAGTCCATATTCCCTGAGGCGATCGAATAGTTTTTTAACTTTAATTTCGTGTTCACGCAGCGATGAAGAAAAAACAATCATATCATCTATGAACACAAGTACGTTTTCCAGGCCTGATGTTACCCGGTTCATGACGCGTTGGAATGTCGGTGGTGCGTTCTTCAAACCAAAAGGCATACGCACAAACTTGAAATGTCCATGTGGGGTTGTAAACGCGGTCTTCTGTCTGTCCTTTGGGTTCATTTCAATCTGATGAAATCCATTTGCCAAATCAAATATTGAGAAGTATTTTGCTCCGCCTACCTTGTCTAGTATTTCTGGAATATTAGGTAATGGAAACTTGTCGCCTGTTGTTTTTTCGTTTAATGCGCGAAAGTCGATTACCATTCGCCAACGTTTGTTACCATCGGCGTCCGGTTTCTTCGGTACAATCCATAAAGGAGAATTGTATGGTGAGGTGGATGGCTAATAATACCCTGCGATAGCAGAGCTCCAACCTGTCGTTGTATCTCCTCCTGATGTACTGGTGGGTACCGATACTGTCTAGTATTAATCGGAATGTCGTCTGTTGTGTAAATGGAGTGATGAAAATTTGGAACCTTGCCCAGGTTATCTCCAGGTAGGAAGAATCTATCAGAAAATTCCCTGACAATTTTGAACACATGTTGTCGTTCTTCAGAGTTTAGATGATCGGTCCTTAAAAGATCTTGGATACGTGTAGTTCTGTCTTCCTTTGTTTCCTTTGCTAGATACGAAGGAATAGGATCGTCATCTGATGAGTCAAAAATCTCATACGGATGTATGCGTTGGGGTTCAATGTCGATTTCGATTTCGTCTTCTCCGGTGTTTGTGGCTAGGACATACAGTATTGCCTCGTAATAAGCAAGTGGTCTCGACTTCGAAATAAGCAAGTCGCTATCCCCTCTTCTTTGTTTGAAGTCGCCCGCAAAGTGAGAGGTACGAGAAATGAGTGAGAGGTCCATGAAAGCGCGAAGCCGATGTTTAGGGTAATAAATTTCACGCTTGACTGAGCAGTGACATCGGTTAGTAGAAGAAGGATGGAATATATGTATATAATGCTTTCTATCCTTGTTCAAAAAATAACATCGCTGCTCGGCCGATCACTTTATGATTTGCCGCTACCTCGCGTTCTCTATCGTCCCGTTTCGAGAACAAAGTCAAGCCGAATAGCTACCTCCCTCGAAATAAGCAACGGTTCGGTCCCGAGCCACTTGCTTATTTCGAGGCAATACTGTAGCAAATTCCATCATGATTGCAGACTGCTGCTTCTCCAATGTAGACCTGTTCAGGAGTCTTGATTCGTGCTAGGTACCCTTCCATAACCTCCGGATTTGCGACTGGAACTGCAATTTGGAGAGCTGTGCGTCCTGGTAATCTATGTTTAATTGGCAATACTGGATGCAGTTCCATCTCCTCAGCGTTACTGAAGAATATAGGTTTAATAGGTTGGTTACGAGTTACCAAGGTTTTATGGTAATAGGAAATTTCAGCCCCTTCCTGTAATAAAAAAGGGCTTCCTATGAGTCCATCAGCGGAAATAGGCAAGTCCTCTACTACGTAAAATTCCGTAGCAGATCCATTAATTTGCAAACTGGTGGTCCCCAAGGTTCGGATCGTAGATGATGCGAGCCCAGCGATTTTAAGACCTTCCTTCGATGTGATTTCGGCCTTTTCTCCTAGAGCATGAAGAACTACCAGATTTGCAGAAGCTCCTCCATCAATTAGAAATTCTCCCGTTCCTTTTTCCAGTTCTGGAACCTTGATCCTGATGCGTGGGGTTGGTGCTTCCTTGATTCGTCTTCCTGCTTCTGGTCTGCAAATCGGACCATTTTCCGGCGATCTTCGTTGCGTACGCTCACCGCCTCGCCGTTTGGGTGAGCGTTGTTGGAGTTTAAAGGTTTCCTCAAAGGTGAGAAATTCCCTCGTGACTCCCTTCGATACTGGAATCAGGGTCTTTCGCGGCGAGGTGATTTTTCACAATACTTCCAACCGTGTCCGACCGTACTGCAGTTTGCGCAATAAAAGTCGTAAACATCGTGTTTGGTGTTGAACGGCTCGTCATATTTTGGCGCCTCCGGTGAGTGGTTTGGAGAGCGTGAATAATCATGCTTACGTAAAGTCAACGCCGTTGCACGTGAAGCTCGTTCTTCGAACTCCGGTTCGGAACCAGATGTGCTGCGATCCCTTGGTCTTTGCCGGTAGGGTGACGGTGACTGAGGGTACACACGCCTGTGTTCCTTCTCTCGAGGACGTCTCCAGCTGAGAAAATCCTCTTCTCTACGACGACTAGGTGATGCTTTCTCCTGAATCTGTCGTCGGTTCTTGAGGCGACGTTCAATTTGTAACACAGCTTCGTACGCCTCTTCTAAAGTTTTAATCTTTTTGTCCAGAGCGGCGATTCTCCAGGCCACACGCTCCGGTAAACCCTCAAGGAAATTCTCCAAGATGTCCATTTCCATCTCCTTGATGAGCTGATCCACGTTGGTCGTGTACCTCTCGCGGATCGCGATACGAGATCCATGGGCAAGTTTGCTGGCTCTGTCGATGTACTTCCTTAGTGATTCGTCCTCACGGATTTTAAGGCGCGAAACCTCAGCTTGGAAATACGCCAAGTTCTTCCCAGGAGCGTATCGTGTTTTCAAATGTTGTAACAATTGAGTTACATTGTTGAATTGTTTATCTTGGATACTAATCCGCGCCGGACCGGTGAGTTTAGTCAACACGATACTCAGATACTCTGTTTCCGACGTATCTGGTATTAACGCGAGCCCGTTTTCTACACTCTGAGCGAAAACCGACAAAGCTGGATTCTCGCCATCGAAAGTGGGTATCGGCGCGGTAACGAATTGAATACAATTACGCTATGTTAACAAGGCCATAGAATTAGCCATTGTTAAGGTAAGATTCGCGACTTCGTCAGCCGAAAGCCTGATATCTGGCATTTTAACGCGAAAATCCTATAGAACAATTATAATACAAGTCCAGTTGTATCCACGGTATCCTTACGGATACTTATTCAGTGGATCCCACCGCTGTCACCAGTTTTGTTACGAGCCGGAGGGGGCGGCTACGTAGCCGGGGCTTAAATTCGGTAAATGGTAATTGTTAATGGCTTGACCAGTGTTGTTATTAACACTGGGAGCCTAAGGAAGTAGACGTGGAGACGAACCTACGTATGGCTAACGTAGGGAGCCACAGGAAAGGTGTAGAGTGGAGGACGAACCTACGTATGGCTAACGTAGGGAGCCTCAGGAGAGTGATATGCGGACGAACCTACGTATGGCTAACGTAGGGAGCCGCAGGAAGCGTTAGTATTAGGTCTCGTAACTTGATTGATGTACCTCGAGCGGTAAAGGTACACCTTAGTGGGTTTCTGGACAGTAAATATAATTGTACAATAGTATGTAAATTAAACTAGTATGAGTTTATTCTCTATTCCGGACCTTACAATTGTTGTGTGTAATTGTCGCGGTATTCAATGAATTGAACTCTAGGTTGCACGTTTGAAATGAGTTGAATAAATAAAGTTTAGTTTCGATTCCGCGAAGCAAGAATCTAATCCTTCTCGGTTTTCACGAACACGAGCAAGCGGGGGCGGATTACAACGATTATAATAATGCTTAACAGCAGACAAGGTACTGTATAGTTACTGTGAGTGCTTGAAAGGGACTTGAATACCCGATCTCGCAGAGTTTCCGCGTTGCAGAGATTATCCGAAAAAGAACGTACTGACGTGTATCGAACTGATTCTAGACTTCAACTAGACCCGAGGTGCCCTTGTCGGCACCCTTTTTATACTCAAAAACTAGAGTAAAAAGGGTGGTGGGGACTGACTCTACGTGACCCGTAGGATCGCGCCCTTGCTTTGCGTTGGTCTCGAATTTTCTAGAAGACGGTTGGTGTCGGGTGCACACATCCGATTCCATATAAGGAAATTTCCGAGACGGATACGTAACAGAGGCGAAGCAATACGCCGCCAGGACTTTGAAATATTTCGGAGCGTAACTAAAGTTCGATTTTTTAGCAAAATGGAGCGAAAATGTACATTTATATCATCACGGACGTTAGTTTAATAGCGTTTTACGATGGATCAGTCGTGCAGAATGTAAAAATAAGATTGTTAAAATTATCGACTAATCTGTTCTAAGAGGCGAAGCAATACGCCGCTGGGACCTTGAAATATTTCAGAGCGTAACTAAAGTTCGATTTTTTGGCTAAATGGAGCGAAAATGTACATTTATATCATCACAAGCGTTAGTTTAATAGCGTTTAACGATGGATCAGTCGTGCAGAATGTAAAAATAAGATTGTTAAAATTATCGACTAATCTGTTCTAAGAGGCGAAGCAATGCGCCGCTGGGACCTTGAAATATTTCAGAGCGTAACTAAAGTTCGATTTTTTGGCTAAATGGAGCGAAAATGTACATTTATATCATCACAGGCGTTAGTTTAATAGCGTTTTACGATGGATCAGTCGTACAGAATGTAAAAATAAGATTGTTAAAATTTTCGACTAATCGGTTCTAAGAGGCGAAGCAATACGCCGCTGGGACTTTGAAATATTTCAGAGCGTAACTAAAGTTCGATTTTTTGGCTATATGAAGCGAAAATGTACATTTATATCATCACAGGCGTCAGTTTAATAGCGTTTTACGAGAGATCAGTCCTACAGAATGTAAAAATAAGATTGTTAAAATTTTCGACTAATCGGTTCTGAGATACTTTTTTTGTCTTAAAAAATGGTAATTTTGATTAATTATTTTACAAATGTACATTTACGTTGTTATAGTCGTTTATTGGTTAATGTTTTATCGTATTAAAATGCAAAAATATCGTTTTAATTTTTTCATCTCATCGGTTCTGGGCGGTTTCAAAATTATTAAAAATATTAATAAACCCAAGATTTACTTGAAAATGTGAATTTATTATGTCCTGCATGTTAATTTATTAATTTTCATGTATAGCACGTTATTAAATGAAACAATATGTTCGACGAATTTTCAGTCTAAGTTTTACCGTGCCGGCGGGATGGTACGCTCTCACGGCTGTTTGCGCAGGTATACGCCTGGGCGTACGCCCATGCGTCGCCGACCTAGCGGCCGGCCGTTCGGTATTTATAGGAAGGCACTTTCGGTTCGCTCGGACCGGTCGGGAGTAGCGTCGAGCGTGTGGCTCTTTTATGACCTCGGTTGAAAAGCAGTCTACCGCTCCTCGAGAATACACTTTCTCGACTATTCTCGTTCCGGTTTACCGTTGTGAATTATTATTTATCTCCACACAGCATTACCACGGGTCGGTGTCTAAGACCGAATGGCCCATATGTGGTGAGCCTTGTAATATAAGGCTGGTGATCTGTATGCACTTTAAATGTGTATACTTATACCAATTGAGCATCAACTGTCTGTAACCAAAATTGGTTCGAACTAAAAAAGTATAAGATTATATAAAATTTGGGAACCAAGAAAGTAGTGTTAGACGAAAATTCGTTCTATCACTTTTAGAAGGGAGACTGTTTAGAAATATTAAAAGTCTAAAATACACATTACGTCCTCTGAATTATGAATAAAATTACGTCCTGAGTTTAAGAAAAGTCAAGAGGTGTCAGAAATAAAATCCTCTCTGATACGTTCAGAGAGGAGAATAAGTATGGAGAGAGATTAATTTATAACAAGTCACTCTCTCTGTACATGAGTAAAAAGGAAGAAGTAATGCTGGTGAAACTTCTAAAGGAGAGAGATTCCAACATATATAATATATATATTTAAAGCAAGTCCTCGGAACTCTCTCCGTTAACGTCTGAAAAGGTGTGTGGAGATGGTGGAGAAATGTATAAAGTACAGAGACGAGGTTGGTGGGCCCGCTCTTATAAAGATTATTAAATTTGGTGGCAAAATGACCAGCATGATCACTGTACGCGCTTTCTCGATTTGTCTAGCATGCCACTGTCCGCGCTATCATCTTTTATTAGATTGCCCAGCGTGTGTGGTTTACGTGTTTGCACGATGGATGCACGGCGTGAAAGTGATTTTCGTGCTTTACGAAACAAAGATGAGCGGAGGAGAATATTTTGCCTCTTTAAGAGGTCAAAAAATGATGAAATGTGTGTATCGAAAGAGAAATGTTTTAACGTCGATCGGTCTTTTGGGGAGGAGCCGACGACGAAAATTTAAATTTACTATAATAACTAAGCTCCCTGGTTGATCCTGCCAGTAGTCATATGCTTGTCTCAAAGATTAAGCCATGCATGTCTAAGTACATACCGAATTAAGGTGAAACCGCGAATGGCTCATTAAATCAGTTTTGGTTTCTTAGATCGTACAACACATTACTTGGATAACTGTGGTAATTCTAGAGCTAATACATGCCAACCAGAATTCCACCCAGAGATGGGAGGAATGCTTTTATTAGATCAAAACCAATCGGTGGCGGACGGCTTGTCCGTTCGTCCATCGTCGGCTTTGGTGACTCTGAATAACTTTGTGCTGATCGTATGGTCTTCTAGCACCGAAGACGGATCTTTCAAATGTCTGCCTTATCAACTGTCGATGGTAGGTTCTACGCCTACCATGGTTGTAACGGGTAACGGGGAATCAGGGTTCGATTCCGGAGAGGGAGCCTGAGAAACGGCTACCACATCCAAGGAAGGCAGCAGGCGCGCAAATTACCCACTCCCGGCACGGGGAGGTAGTGACGAAAAATAACGATACGGGACTCATCCGAGGCCCCGTAATCGGAATGAGTACACTTTAAATCCTTTAACGAGGATCCATTGGAGGGCAAGTCTGGTGCCAGCAGCCGCGGTAATTCCAGCTCCAATAGCGTATATTAAAGTTGTTGCGGTTAAAACGCTCGTAGTTGAATCTGTGTGTCACAGTGTCGGTTCACCGCTCGCGGTGTTTAACTGGCATTATGTGGTACGTCCTACCGGTGGGCTTAGCTCCTCGCGGGCGGTCCAACTAATATCCCATCGCGGTGCTCTTCACTGAGTGTCGAGGTGGGCCGGTACGTTTACTTTGAACAAATTAGAGTGCTCAAAGCAGGCTACCTTCGCCTGAATACTCTCTGCATGGAATAATGGAATAGGACCTCGGTTCTATTTTGTTGGTTTTCGGAACCCCGTGGTAATGATTAATAGGGACAGATGGGGGCATTCGTATTGCGACGTTAGAGGTGAAATTCTTGGATCGTCGCAAGACGGACAGAAGCGAAAGCATTTGCCAAAAATGTTTTCATTAATCAAGAACGAAAATTAGAGGTTCGAAGGCGATCAGATACCGCCCTAGTTCTAACCATAAACGATGCCAGCTAGCGATCCGCCGAAGTTCCTCCGATGACTCGGCGGGCAGCTTCCGGGAAACCAAAGCTTTTGGGTTCCGGGGGAAGTATGGTTGCAAAGCTGAAACTTAAAGGAATTGACGGAAGGGCACCACCAGGAGTGGAGCCTGCGGCTTAATTTGACTCAACACGGGAAACCTCACCAGGCCCGGACACCGGAAGGATTGACAGATTGATAGCTCTTTCTTGATTCGGTGGGTGGTGGTGCATGGCCGTTCTTAGTTGGTGGAGCGATTTGTCTGGTTAATTCCGATAACGAACGAGACTCTAGCCTGTTAAATAGACGTAACTTATGGTATCTCGAAGGCCCCCGACTTCGGTCGGTGGGGTTTTACTACCAACGTACAAACAAATCTTCTTAGAGGGACAGGCGGCTTCTAGCCGCACGAGATTGAGCAATAACAGGTCTGTGATGCCCTTAGATGTTCTGGGCCGCACGCGCGCTACACTGAAGGAATCAACGTGTTTTCCCTGGCCGAAAGGCCCGGGTAACCCGCTGAACCTCCTTCGTGCTAGGGATTGGGGCTTGCAATTATTCCCCATGAACGAGGAATTCCCAGTAAGCGCGAGTCATAAGCTCGCGTTGATTACGTCCCTGCCCTTTGTACACACCGCCCGTCGCTACTACCGATTGAATGATTTAGTGAGGTCTTCGGACTGGTGCGCGGCAATGTCTCGGCATTGCCGATGTTACCGGGAAGATGACCAAACTTGATTATTTAGAGGAAGTAAAAGTCGTAACAAGATTTCCGTAGGTGAACCTGCGGAAGAATCATTAACAAGTAAAAATACAAGAGAAAACCAGAGATTGGATCATTGATAAAGCGATAAAAAAAGTTTATTGAGCTCGGACCAAAAATTATACAAAACGAGAGATATAATAATAAATAAACACATATGACATAAAACACAAAAATCTCGGGTTCGAGCCAATAAGAAACAAATACCAAAACGCTGCGATGCGGTAAAATTATACCGCCGGCAAAAAAACTGTGCGATCAACGGTGCCAGAGAGCACGACGCCGGACCATTTCTCTCTGACTGATGTGAATGGAAGTAAAAGACGCTTGCATGAGGTCTCTTGACCTTTATCTCTCTAACTTTCACTTATGGGTCGTCGTCTACTTGATCGGGTACAAACAAAGTCGTAACAAACAAACAAACCTGAAAGAAACAAGTCGTATAAAAACCAGCTTCTGTTGGTTAACCTTTAACCGGAAAGATCGAAATGAAAGAGAAGTATCATATTATTACAAACTGAACTGGAAAGATCGTTAAAAGTGAAATACAATATATATATGTACCCGTCGTTGCGACACCCTAGTTAAATGGAAAGATAGGAAAAAAAGAGAGAAAAGGAATACAGATGACCCGCCGTCTGATCTTTGCTAAATGATCTCGCATCACCGGAGTTTTTTTGGTCCGTGTTGCGTTCGCTCTATTCGAAATGAAACTCGCGGAGGCGAAGAATTGTTAAAAGTTTACGATGCGTCTAGGAGTGGTTAAAACTGAGAGAGTTTTACGATGTCTTAGAACGAGCAACCGTCGAAACTTTGTTTTCGCGACGTTCTTTTCGTCGCTCTCGTCCCCACGCTCCTACGCTCCGGTTGTTTCTTTGCCATCCGTGTTGCGATAAAAAGATTTCTCCATTGTCCGAAAACGACGGATCGAGATTCCTTTTTCGAAATAGAGAGAGAGAGGTACTTGCGGGTAACCTGGAATCTACGAAACACGCACCGTGGTAAAATTCGTGCGTCCGCCTGATCGATGTGTGTTGCTTACGGACCGGCTGCGAAGCGACGATAGCGAGTCTTTGAAAAACTATGTGTCCATTAGTTAGACCGATCGTCGCCGGCCGTGTGTCTGTTCGAATCTCGCAACGCGCACGATTCAGCGACAGGACGCGCGCTCGAATTCCTTGTGTGCGTTCGTAGTTATCAAGGTTTTTAAATGTACTTTACGCCCGACCGTCGAGAGGAGCGTGCCACTGGGCGTTTCTCCGACGGTTTCCGTCTTTGGACGCGATCGTGTCGTCAACGATCGAACAAACAAATACGTTGGCGACGCCCGAATTCGCTCTCCTGCACGGGCCGGGTGGGAGAGTGATGTGGGTATCGAATGTGATGTGTGTTAATAATGAAAATAACACTAAAGATCTAAAAAGTTTGAAATACAAAATTATACGATTACCCTGAACGGTGGATCACTTGGCTCGTGGGTCGATGAAGAACGCAGCTAATTGCGCGTCAACGTGTGAACTGCAGGACACATGAACATCGACATTTCGAACGCACATTGCGGTCCACGGATACAATTCCTGGACCACGCCTGGCTGAGGGTCGTTTTCTTAACTAAAGACTGCTTGCGTTTGCTTCTCGAAAAAGAGTAATTCATTGCTTTTTAAACATCCCGCCGTCGTTCAACGAGAGTAGAACGTTTCGGAGCGGGATTATCGAACGAAATTGAAAGAATGAATGAACGATAAATAAAAAAAAAGAGTCGCAACGTACGAGCGATAGTTGGGCAGTTCGTCGGCGTTTGTCGTGGAAACGATGTGACGAAAATCGCAACAGATACACTAAATGCAGGCCGTTAAAGGAGAGAAACAAACTTCGAAATATCTATTCGAACTGGCGCAAGTGCGTCACGGCGCGCGAGTCGTTCGTTAAAATTTATAAACGACCGCCCGTGAAAGCACCGAGTTCTCGAAAGATAATCTATAAAGATTCTCCATCCTGCTGGAATTATCGGATCGACGCGATTGTTCACTCGTAGAAATCTAAGCTCCCGACGTTGCCAGAAACGATATTTACGAAAGGTGTGTGAAAAAATAAACGAAGGAAGCTCTCCTATAAATTTAGAAAAAGCAAACGAGTGAAATGTTTGAGATGATAATTTGCTGAAATGCAAGCTCGAATAGTCCCAGGGTTTCGAATGATTCCCCGCGCTTTATATATCTCTCTGTTTACAAACGGTGTATAAATGAAAGATCGCTTCAGATGGGTCGTCGCTGTTTGACGCGCGATGCTGTTCCTTTCTTTTGTCTGTCTGTGAGTTTCGCTTCGCTAAACAAGTTAAATGGTTAAAAAGCGTCGAAAAAGCGAATACACACGCGACAAGACAAATCGAACGAGTAAAGGAACGCTCCGCTCCAAGATAAAAATGGTTGTTTACAATCAATGCAGTGTTTCGGTACCCCTGATCGTAGTCTGAAACTGTGTAACAAAAGAGAGGAAAGCGAATGGTGAAGGAACTTCGAAGCCTCCGTGGCGTGGCTAGAACTTGTGATAAAAGTATGTTTGCAGCAATTATGCATGCTCCCGTTAAAACAGCACTTCAATGTCTCGCATGGCTTAAAGTCCTAGGAGGCTTCAACATTTAGAATACATACGGACTACTTCGTTTGTTAAAGATAAGCGAAGACCGCGCGACCATCGCTCGGTCGTCCAGTCCTCGAAAGTGTTGTTGCGTTCCAAAGCAGAGAAAAATTGGGTTTACCCTTGCGCTAAGGGGAGATAAGAAGAGAAGAAAAGCAGTTAAATCTAAGAGGTGTGTGGAGAGTACATCGCGTGTTGGTTAAAATTGCTAAATGAAATACACGCGAAATGTTCTCTCTCGCTCTTGCTTTTCCTCTTGCTTCCGTTGCGCTCGAAAAGAAGGGATGATAAATAAACAAAAAGAAACCTATTCGAAATCTCTTGTGGAACAAAAAATAATACGGACGGACGTTAAAATTGAACCGGGACGAAATGGGTCGTCTTGCGAGTTGTCTTCGCTTTGAAATTGTTAAAAATTGATAAAAGCAATACGACGAAGCTGCAGTCCGCAAAATGTTTGAAGCAAAAAGGAAGTAACACGAAAATCATGGGAACGTCGTGTCTCAATTTTTTCCCTCTTGTGCTCGTTTCATCGAACGATAAATAATACAAACATTTTGAAACGAGAGAGAGAGGAAAAATTGAATATGCGAAAGGTTGATTCACGCACAGATACTCTACGTGTTTGCTTTTTCGTTTATTTTTTTATTTTTTTTTGCATCGAGCATCATATTCACCTTTCGATGGAACCAAAGAAATTGACGACCTCAGAGTAGGCGAGATTACCCGCTGAATGTAAGCATATTATTAAGCGGAGGAAAAGAAACTAACTAGGATTTCCTTAGTAGCGGCGAGCGAACAGGAATGAGCCCAGCACTGAATCCCGCGGTACCACCGCCGGCGAGGTAGTCGTGCACTTCTCCCCTAGTAGAACGTCGCGACCCGTTGCGTGTCGGTCTACGGTCCGAGGCGGAACCTGTCCGTCGCCTTAACCGCGTTCGTCACAGACCATCTGTTGCCTGGCCGACTGCGCGACGGTACTCAGACGGTATCGGGCCGCAACCAATCCATTTTCGAATGTGTGTGCGTCAGGACCGCCGCAAGCTAGGTTCAGTTATAATACCCGGATGTACGGACTATGCGCCGTCCCCGGGCCTGGCCAGCTGTTAGCAGGAGGAGTCCTTGGACTGGCCAAGCTTTGAATTACCGGTCGGCGACGCTATTGCTTTGGGTACTCTCAGGACCCGTCTTGAAACACGGACCAAGGAGTCTAACATGTGCGCGAGTCATTGGGATATAAATAAACCTAAAGGCGAAATGAAAGTGAATGTCGTCCTCTGTGTCGACCTAGGGAGGATGGGCCTCGTTACGATTAGGCCTCGCACTCCCGGGGCGTCTCGTTCTCATTGCGAGAAGAGGCGCACCTAGAGCGTACACGTTGGGACCCGAAAGATGGTGAACTATGCCTGGTCAGGACGAAGTCAGGGGAAACCCTGATGGAGGTCCGTAGCGATTCTGACGTGCAAATCGATCGTCGGAACTGGGTATAGGGGCGAAAGACTAATCGAACCATCTAGTAGCTGGTTCCCTCCGAAGTTTCCCTCAGGATAGCTGGCACTCGCTCGAAACGTTATTGCGAGTCTCATCTGGTAAAGCGAATGATTAGAGGCCTTGGGGCCGAAACGACCTCAACCTATTCTCAAACTTTAAATGGGTGAGATCTCTGGCTTGCTTGCATCAAATGAAGCCATGAGATTTTATTATTGGATCAGAGTGCCAAGTGGGCCAATTTTGGTAAGCAGAACTGGCGCTGTGGGATGAACCAAACGCAGAGTTAAGGCGCCTAAGTCGACGCTTATGGGATACCATGAAAGGCGTTGGTTGCTTAAGACAGCAGGACGGTGGCCATGGAAGTCGGAATCCGCTAAGGAGTGTGTAACAACTCACCTGCCGAAGCAACTAGCCCTGAAAATGGATGGCGCTGAAGCGTCGCGCCTATACTCCGCCGTCAGTGGCAAGTGGGGCTGGACAAAATTTGGTCCTCCATGAAGCCCTGACGAGTAGGAGGGTCGCGGCGGTGTGCGCAGAAGGGTCTGGGCGTGAGCCTGCCTGGAGCCGCCGTCGGTGCAGATCTTGGTGGTAGTAGCAAATACTCCAGCGAGGCCCTGGAGGACTGACGTGGAGAAGGGTTTCGTGTGAACAGCCGTTGCACACGAGTCAGTCGATCCTAAGCCCTAAGAGAAATCCTATGTAAATGAGGTGTCCTAAAGCTCTCAGATAAATGGCAACAAAACAAAACTGTTAAATATGGCTAAATCGAATTAATATAACACAATAGTTGCAGAGATGCACACCCATTGGGCGAAAGGGAATCCGGTTCCTATTCCGGAACCCGGCAGCGGAACCGCATACCATTCGGGCCCTCGTAAGAGTGTTCGTCGGGGTAACCCAAAATGACCTGGAGACGCCGTCGGGAGATCTGGGAAGAGTTTTCTTTTCTGTATAAGCGTTCGAGTTCCCTGGAAACCTCTAGCAGGGAGATAGGGTTTGGAACGCGAAGAGCACCGCAGTTGCGGCGGTGTCTGGATCTTCCCCTCGGACCTTGAAAATCCAGGAGAGGGCCACGTGGAGGTGTCGCGCCGGTTCGTACCCATATCCGCAGCAGGTCTCCAAGGTGAAGAGCCTCTAGTCGATAGATTAATGTAGGTAAGGGAAGTCGGCAAATTGGATCCGTAACTTCGGAATAAGGATTGGCTCTGAGGAGCGGGGCGTGTCGGGCTTGGTCGGGAAGCGGGTCTGGCTGACGTGCCGGGCCTGGGCGAGGTGAACGGTTGGCGACTTCGGTCGCGTCCCGGGATCCGAGCTCGGTCCCGTGCCTTGGCCTCCCGCGGATCTTCCTTGCTGCGAGGCTTCCGTGGCGGTTACGCCGTCGTGGTCGCTTCTTCGGCCGCCATTCAACGCTTAGCTCAGAACTGGCACGGACTAGGGGAATCCGACTGTCTAATTAAAACAAAGCATTGCGATGGCCCTCACGGGTGATGACGCAATGTGATTTCTGCCCAGTGCTCTGAATGTCAACGTGAAGAAATTCAAAAAAGCGCGGGTAAACGGCGGGAGTAACTATGACTCTCTTAAGAGCTCTTTGAGCTACTAGAACCACTTTCCGGCACTGAATACCACGTTGAACGGCTAGGTCGAATTTGTAACGGCCTATCCACCTGGTCGATGGCAAAAATCTACGAGGAACTGGAGCTATATATACTGGAGGTGTTTCCTCCAGCTCGTAAAAATAAAAGCAGAGCCTCCAGTGCGCCAAAGCGTACTATCACTAAGAGACAAGCCAGGCGAGTGGAGTACGCCAAAACACAAAAAGCCTGGAAAAGAAACCCATGTAATTGCCTTCGTGCTATCTTGAAAGGCAAAACTTTAGCAAATCCACCAGACAAACAAAACATGGTGAATTTTTGGCGCACAACAATGACAAATGGGACAAATGAATCCCCAGATTGCGAGGCTAAGCAACCAGAATCAACTGGCTTATGGACACCTGTAGTCCCCGGCGAAATTATAAAGTCTTACCCAGAAATGACCACCTGTCCGGGCCCAGACGGACTCACGGTAAGGCAACTTAGAGCAGTTCCAATTGATATACTAACGAGGATATTCAACCTCTTCCTCCTTTGCGGGAAACTGCCTAAGCACCTTCTTGTAGCAAGAACTACACTTATACCGAAAAAAGATGGTGCTGAAAAACCAGAAGACTACAGGCCCATAACAGTCCAATCAGTCATCACCAGGACCTTCCACAAAATACTGGCAAGGCGCCTTACTAATATGGTTGCGCTCGACAAAAGGCAGAAGGCTTTTCTACCGACGGATGGATGCGCTGAACACACATTCGATCTAGACCTAGTTCTAAGGTATCATCGGCAAAACTTCAAGCCGTTATATATGGCGTCCATAGATATCGCTAAAGCGTTTGATTCTGTCTCACACAAAACCATTAGAGACACGCTGTCTATCATGGGATTACCCAGCCCAATGATAGATTACATTATGGGCACGTATGACAGATGCCACACCACTCTGACATGTGATAAATGGGAATCAGAGGCTATTAAACCCACCTGCGGAGTCAAACAGGGCGACCCCTTGTCGCCTATTATATTTAATATGGTCATGGACCGACTCCTCAAACGATTACCACCTGAGGTGGGCGTTGACATCGGGAATGTTCGCTATAATGCGCTCATTTTTGCCGATGACATAATTTTTCTGACCGCAACACCAAATGGCCTGCAACTTATAATCGACGTAGCTTCCGAATTCTTAGCGCAATGTGGGCTGTTTATTAACACCAGTAAATCTTTCACCGTTGCGCTGCGGAATGTGCCGCATGTCAAAAAGTCTGTAGTGGATGGAAAGATGCAATTTAAATGTCGCGGACATAAGCTCCCGGCTCTGAAAAGGGAGGATGAATGGAAATACTTGGGAGTCCCGTTTACACCTGAGGGACGCTCCATAACCCATCCTGAAGTTAAACTGAAAGAGGCAATAGATAAGCTTACCAGAGCACCTTTAAAACCTCAGCAAAGACTGTTTGCCCTGCGGGTAATTGTCTTGCCAGGGCTATACCATCTATTGACCCTGGGTAACACTACGCTGAGTAGACTGAAAAAGGTAGATAAAATGGTGCGCGCTGCGGTGAGGAAATGGCTCTGCCTCCCGCACGACACAGTGAATGCTTACTTTCATGCAAACGCTAAAGACGGAGGACTGTCAATCCCATCTATGAGATGGCTAATGCCTCTCCACAGAAGGGTGAGGCTTGAAAAGCTCACAAGGGAAGGTCTACCAACCAACCTGTACCTCACCCAAGAAATTCAACGCTCCATACGTAGATTGACAGAAAACCGTATTGATATAAACACTTCAGAGCAACTAGAAAAGAGATGGGCCACAATTCTCCATTCATCCATAGACGGGAAAGGCCTTAAAGAGTCAAGAAAGGTACACCAACAACACCAATGGATAACCGAGGGGAACCGCTTTT